>NC_047650.1:42217197-42473579 GCF_902201215.1 Prunus dulcis
CAAGAAGGATGACTCTAAGATGTGGGATGATGGTTGGTTTGCTGCTCGGTTGCCTAGTTTTCTAATCCGTGCACCAAGCGCCCGGAAGGCGGGGAGGCAGGGGTACTGGCTTGTGATGAAGTGATGTTGCTTGTTCAGTTCAGGATGTGGGGAGGATGGGAGCGCGAGTTTGGTGAGAGTGTTGAAGATTGGCTTGCACTTGAACCGTGGCATACCATTGAAGGTTGTGACAAACTTTGTTGGTAACAAGTGTTGAGCAGACAGTGCGAGACCTTTGTTCAGGGAAGATTTGTGAGGGCTGAAGGCCGAAAGAGGGGCTGTCTTTCAAAGAAGTAAGTTGCTGACGTACTAGGCTCTATTGAGGGAGTAAGTTGCTGATGGACTAAGCTTTAACAAAGGAGTCACTCAAGTGGCTGCTCTTGCAATTGTGGAGAACGTATGGGTGAAGTGCAATGTTTGACACAAGGTTGCTAACTAATATTCGGAATGCAGGAGTGTTCCAAAGGTGGATCCCAGAGTCTTTCTTGCGAAGATGGTGGCTAAGGACACAGTATGTCCGCACTTGAGGGGAGGCCAAAGATAGAGTAACTTGAGGGGAGGATGTCTTACTTGTTCCCTTGTGGATGCTACAGAAGTATGTTCTACCGAGTTCAAGTTTGGGCGATGTTAGGTGGTTCTACTTGTAGTAGGGATGACATCAAACCTTGGTGAAGTGTGAAGGCCTAAAGTGTAGTAGAGCTTCGCTTCGGAGGCACGTTGACGTGAGGGTGCGTCGACGAGATAAGTGGGGGGAGACCCACGAATGCCATTGAGGTATGGCAGCGCACATGCGCAAACAGATGGAGGAGCCTTGGAGGAGACACAGTTGACAAAGTGATGTTGCGTGTTCCAGGCTAAGGGTTGAGGAAGATGGCAGTGTGAGTTTGGTGAGAGTGCTGGAGGTAGGCTATACTCGAACCATAGCATGTCATCAGTAATTGGATTGAATTCAGTTGGAGATGAGTGTCGAACGAATGGTGCAAGGCCTTGTTTGTGGAGAAGTTGTGGAAGCTCAAGACCAAGATGGTGCAGTCTTCGAAGGGAGTAAGTCGCTGATGAGCTAGGCTCCATTGAGGGAGTAAGTTGTTGACGGGCTAGGCTTTGATGAGGGAGTCACTCAAGTGGTTGCTTTCACAATTGTTGAGAATGGAGGTGTGAGGCACAATGTTTGACATAAGTTTGCTGATTGATATCCGGAACAACGGAGTGTTCCAGAAGAAGGGGATCCCGAAATCTTACTTAGGGGCATGGTTGCTAAGGACATAGGGTATGTCCGCACTTGATGGCAGGCAAAGTTGGAGTAACTTGGGTGTTGACATCTTACTTGTTCCCGTGGGGATGCTATAGAAGTGGTTCTGCCGAGTCCAAGTTTGGGGCGTTGGTAGTAAGGTGGTTCTACTCGTAGTAGGGATGATGTTTAACCTTGGTGAATTGTTATGGCCTAAGTGTTGTGGAACTTTGCTGGAGTGGCACCCTGAAGTGATGGTGTGCCGACGAGAAGTAGGGGAGAACCTTGAATGCCATGAAGGTATGGCAGTGCAGATGCACGAAATGGAGGTGCCGTGGAGGACACACGGTTGGCTTACGAGTAACACCCAAGCGGGGTGCATCTCTTTGAATGTGGAGAATGGGGAAGTACTTGACCAACGAGCTATGTGATTGTTCAGAGGTTGAGTGCGACAAGAGACAGAGGTCTCGGCCCAAGAAGAGGGAAAGGAATACAACTTTGAAAGAGAAAGTTGAAAAGGGTTAAGGCAGTGGTGCTTTGTGGTCCTTGGAGCGAAGAGAAGAAGATAATCCTATATGGTGTTGTTATGCAGCAATGGAGCAGGCAAGTCGACGAGGACGTCGCCATTATCAGTGGGGGAGAATGTCACGGATCGCACATAAGTGAGTGCTATCGTGATTCCGAAGTCGGCGGTGCAGTGAGGCACGTCGACGAGGACGTCGACATTATCAGTGGGGGAGAATGTCACGGGTCGCACTTAGACAAGTGTTACCGTGACTCCGTTGGGACATCTATGCGCTTATGAGGTAGTCCAAGTGTGGACGGGCGATAGCTTAAGAGCTAGAATGGTAGGTGTTGGCCGAGTTGCACTTGTGAAGGGTATTTTGGGTATTTCCGAAGGTTACGGGAGGAATCTGAGGAAACCCAAAATACGGAATATGTTCGTGATGTCGAGACGCATGAAACGCAACTGACGGTTTGCCATTCGGAGTTCGTATGAAGAAGTTATGCCCAATTATGACTCCTCGTGCATAGGTGATGTTCCTTCCTGGCAGAAGGCTAAATGCATAAAATGCTATATAGGGGGTGACATGGTGTCATGCTCTCCACCACCCCTGGTGCTTACACCCTTGTGGCACTAAGCGAGCATCCTTATGACATTGGAGATAGTCATAAGGGCGGGCATAAGATTGTTGAAGGATAATCTGTGCCTCCGAAGGAAAGGAATTCCCGAGGACAGTACGAACACGCGGGGCCGTTCGTATTGCGCATCGTCGGAAAGAGTGAGGTCAACATATGGCATTCGCTATGCCATCGGCTAGCGAGACATATGACAATACTCGATGGACTTGGCTTGGGTTCGGCCTTGTCTAATATTGAAGGAAGATATTCGGATGCCGATACGCATGGGTTGCGACCCCATGCAATGCATAGATGGTTATGTGGGACATTCGGAATATATATGTCGCCAAGGCTTGGGCGACATGCAAGTATGACAGCTTGCTTGTATAGCTTGAGGATGTGGGCTATCGTGAACGCTAAAGGAATGACCGACAGAAGTGTGGGTAAACCGATGGTGTGTTAGATCGCTATGTCTTGACTTGGACATGAGCGAGACATGAGGAAAGCATGCGACGTGGTCGATGCAGTTGACGTGTCTTATGCAACGCTTGATGTATGGGCGTCGAGGGTTCGTTGCCGGATGCGGAGTGATTGTATTGTCACACGGTAGTGTGACTCGTTGTCTAGTAAGAGACGACACTTGAAGGTAAACCTCTCGCGGAGTTGTGAGAGTCATGAAGATCATGAAGTGGGAGAAGGCTGACTGGGATCCGAAGGTGGATCCTGGGCCGCACGGGCGTGCTTCGAGTGGCGAGAAATTTGTGTTTCGCTTCCGCCGCGCAGCGCCGCTCGCTCGTCCCGTGACACCCTACACCCATCATCACCGAAGCAATAGAGACCAATCCATCGTTGGCTCCCAAAATTGCTCTCTGGGAGTAGTCAAAATTGCTCTTTTGGCTCTTTACATTTCTTTTGCTCAATATCGTTTGGATAAATTGGAACTCCAGCATGGTGCACTTTCTCATGAGTTGCAGAGGTAGCCATGTGGTACAAAGAGAAAGAAAATTGAGAGAGAGAGAGAGAGAGAGAGAGAGAGAGAGAGAGAGAGAGAATGATCAAGGTTGGTGAAATAAATGAGAATAGTATAACAAGCGCTGGCTTACAACAATGGACAACTTTTATAATTTACTGAAGTTTTAAATATACACCAAAATGTTGTATCAACAAAAAAAAAAAAAAAAAAAGAAAAAAAAAGAGGTAGCTATAGCTAGCTTCAAATATAGTTTTAACAATGCTTTGATATCCTATGATTTCTCACCTGTCCCCGTCATTATCAAACATGCATATATGTCAAATGACATCAAAGTTATATAAGTGGTACTAAAAAAATCAAAATTGTATACTAACTTCTTTAGCAAGGGAATGACCATCATATTTTTGAAATATTATTTCTTTTTCGTCCCGGAAAATGTGTAGTTTCATGAACTTAAAAAATAAAGAAGCTAGGAATCCTTTTATTTCAGCCAAAATAAAAAATAAAAAAATCATGTGCATTAGTTGCCCTAATGTCATTGGTAGATTAAGAATATTTCACACTGTTTATGGATGTAGTTGTAACTTATCTGAACTTTTGTATCCCAACTGACCATTTGATGAAATCTTAGTGACAACTTTACTCTTTTTATGGAATAACCTACAACTTTTGCTCATATGTGCTTTTGCTAAAAGTGCTTTGATAATCAAAGTAATTAAGAAAAGATGATTTTATTTTCATTTATGTTTTTCGGGACAATCTGTGCGATTAAAAAAAGATGAGATGGTAGATGGCTCCATTGCTCCCATTGAATTTGCACATTTTTTGGCTACAATGCCGCGCTAATGTGCCATTTGAAAGGTTTATAATAATGGTCATGTTAGTTTTACTTTTAGCATGTTAGTTTGTTGCCCTTTTGGAATTAGTTTTTTAGATATCTTGTTGATATCTTTGATTGTACCGTTGAAGTTTATCTAATGAAGTTTCTACTTGATAAAAAAAATAATTATAAAATGTTCTGGTTATTACAATGAATTGTGGGGGTACCCCTGTGAAGTATGTGTGTAATTTTTATTATTAAAAAAAAAAGGAATATCCTTAACATCATACTATAGTTGTAGGATGCTGTTCCTAAAATCGGCAATCAGATTGGTGTAGCCTTCCATATGAATCCTTGTCATGGAGTTACTGCCCCCCTCCCCATCATTTCTTCTTTTCCATTTAGGTTAGTGAATAAGTTCACTGGGGCGTTTTGAATAAAAAACCTTTTGTGATGGTTTCTTGTAAGCCACAGTTAGATTGAAGTTCCCCATAACCCATTTTAGTTTATGTTATCCATCAATTCCTACTCCCAAAATCCGCTCCCTAACGCCGCTCATGTTTTCTAAATTTGTTACTACAAATCACCCAATTGTTCTTTGACAAAACTGTTTTTTTCATTTATTTGTCTGCTCTTATGTGCAGATAGATCGCTGGAAATCATATTTTCCCCACATGTATTACGAATGCGGTGGTGGGTGTGGCTGCGACAGCACTTCTTCAGGTGGTAGTGGTAGGGTTCATGTAGGCTCATGGGCTATGTTGCACAGACACGGGTACGGGGACACATGAATGCAACACAGCGACATGGAAAATCTCAAAAAATTAGGACATAGACACAGCTAGGACACATCAATTAAAATAATAATTTATTCTGAATACTTCAATGTCACATAATTCCATAAAACAAAACAAATAACCCATCTTCATCATACATACATAATAATTAATACACCACAAAATAAAACATAAATGATTTAACTCTAATTCCGATTCATCAAGTGAAAGGTTTGCAATTTCAAGCACACTCGCATTTTACAATAAAATTGTGTTTCTCTTTAAAAAAACAGAAGAAAGAATCGTCACTTTACCACCAAGTCCAACTTTTCTACTGCTGTGGAGGGAGATAAGAAAAGAAAATAGAGAAAATAAATAAATGCATTTGAAAACAGAGAAAAAAAAATTGCAAAGAGACTTACCCTGTGCAAAACCAGGAGAGAGGGAGAAGAGATGTGCACTGTGAAGGAGGAAATGAAATATGGCTGCTGAAAGGGTGAGCTTTAGATTAAAAAAAATATTTTCCCATTTTTAACTCCTCTTTTTAAAAATATTTCAAATCAATCCACCAAAGTTTCAAAAATCACATTTAGACCCCTGCTTTTATTTTTAAAATTTCAAACTGGTCCCTGCCATGTCTTGACCGTGTTGGAGCCGTGCCTTGACTATGTTGAAGCCGTGTCTTGACCGTGTCCCAGCCTTTGACCTTGTCCAATGCGTGTCGAAGCCATGTCGGCGTGTTTGACACTCTGACACTCCAGCAGTTTGGAGTGTCCATGCAACATAGCTCATGGGTTGTTTTAGAGTTTTGGTTATGTTGGGTTTGTGGGCTTTGTTTGAGCTTATGGCTAATTCTGGTGATGTGAGCTAGTAGTTTTGGTGCGATTTTTGTCCGTGTTAGTTTTACTTTTAGCATGTTAGTTTGTTGTCCTCTTGGAATTGGTATTTTAGATGTCTTATTGATGTCTTTGATTGTACCGTTGAAGTTTGTCTAATGAAGTTTATACTTGATAAAAAAATAATTATAAAATGTTCTAGATTATTACAATGAATTGTGGAGGTATCCCTGTGAAGTATGTGTGTAATTTTTTTTTTTTTTTTAAAAAGGAATATCCTCAACATCATACTGTAGCTATATAGGTTTAAAATTTAATATTACAAGTTAAAGAAAAATGGAGACATAGAGTGTGTAAAAAGATTAAAAATTTATTATAATCACCTTATCTACCACTAGTTTTCTAAAAAAAAAATAATGCATTAAATTTCTATTGAAATGTTGATATAGATACAAATAACGCAGTTGTATGAAAGATGGATATCAAGAGAAAGAGGGTTCTAATCAAGGGCCAAAAGCATAAGATATCATGTTTTTTTGTCGGTTTTGTAATGGGCATTTTTGTAACAAAGTGGGCCTTGTGTTTGGGTCTCTAGTAATATTATTGCAGTGGCAATTTTTTAAATTGTATAATTTTCAAGGGTTGTTTGTATTGGTAAGTCCATTGAATAGTCCAACTGGACTGTTTTATAGAATTTTGATTGCATAGGATTTTTCTATATTTTGGGATCCATGTTTGGGCTTAAAAATCAAGATTCCAATTTCTCTCTGCTTCATCATGGCTTCTTCTTCCTCCAATGCTAATTGTTCATCCACATTACTCAATTGATTAGTCCGAACAAATGCATGTATAACACTTGTTTGATTGGGAACAAATGCGTCATCAACTCCCCTGAAAAATCCCGATTTGTTTCCAAATCATACAAATGAGGATCCGGATCATCCATATTTTCCTTCATGACTTCGTCCGACTCTAATCAGCTCCTCCAGAAAAATCCAGATTTTCCATGATAGACAATGACAAAAAATCCCGATTTGTTTCCAAATCATACAAATGAGGATCCGAATTATCCATATTTTCCTTCATGACTTTGTCCCATTCTAATTGTTTATCTACAGCATCCAATTGATTAGTGCGGACAAATGCGCCATGGCTCCGTCCTGCCCCATCATTAGCTCCTCCAGAAAAATCCAGATTTTCCATGATAAACAATGACAAACGAGTACATAGATCGCCATGGCCGAGAGGATCGTCTTCCACTGTTGATTCTTCATCTATAGCACTCACTTGATCACCGGGAACAGATGCGTCATGGCTTGGTCTTGCCTCATCATCAATTCCCCACAAAAATTACAGATATGGTTTCACTGCCAAAAAATCCCGATTTGTTTCCAAATCATACAAATGAGGATCCAGATTATCCATATTTTCCTTCATGACTTTGTCCCATTCTAGATGAACCCCTGTCTTCTTCACTATCACAAAATTAACTAGAGGCCTTACAAGAATGTAGACTTGGTCCCCGCCTTGCAAATGGAGCACATCGTTTGACAATTGTCCCGATAATCGATTTTAGGTCTTCCGTATCTGGCAAATGCTATCTTGGTGTGCAAAGCAGTTTGTTTGGTAAGATTTCTAACGATAATGCCAATAGGACCTTCAAGTTCTCGGCCAAAAACAGAAAAAGAGTAAACGAAGCATAAAGTCAACCCTTTTAAATCACGACCCATGATTCTTTGAGGAACTTCAAAGAAGACGATATTGCCCACATCATTGACGATTTTGAACCACTCAGGAATATCATAAATTCCATTCAAATAAATTCCACCAAATCCGCAAGAAGTCCATCTCTGCACACCAGAAGCAATACATTCTTATACATGCATGCATATACCATTACATGGGCAGTCAGATTGTGTGTGTGTGTGTGTGTGTGAGAGAGAGAGAGAGAGAGAGAGAGACCTGTAGGATGTTGTTCCTAAAATCCGCAGTGAGATTGGCGCAGCCTTCCATATGAATCCTTGTCATGGAGTTTAATGACTTATCCAAGCCTGGAACCTCAGTGAGTTTGAACGAATCACTTAGATACAGTTCTCTCATGTTCGACATTTTTGAAAAATCTGGAATTGTTTCCAATTCTGGGCAGTCATTTGCTTTCAGAACATACAAATTGGTTGGTAAATCTGGGATTGCAAGAAGTTCTCTGCATGCATTTACACACAAGACCTTGAGCTTTGAAAGACCAGCGAGCCTTGGCAGGCTACGAAAAATATTGGCTTCAAGAAGCAGATCTTCTAAGGAAATTAGGCTACCGAGGTCCTTGGGGATTGCATCCTCAGTTAACCAGCAGCCTGCAAGACATAATAACTCTATTAAAGAGTTGAAGGCATGTAACGAAAGGGGTAAAAGATGGAATTTCAAAATTCTCACCAGATAGAGATAAAATTCTCAACTTCTTCAATTTTACTATGGAAGATGGAATTTGTCTGATGCGCGTGTTATCTGCTTTCAAAATTGTCAATGATACCATGTCCCCTAAGCCATCAGCCAAGTTATGAAATCTTGAACAACCATTCAGTATAAGAGTTTCAATAGACTTGGATTTATAGAAATTCAGTGGGAGATCCCTTAGCATTTCGCAGTCTTCAAGATTTACCAAAGAAAGTCTTCCAAGATCCCCGATGGATGAGTGAACCTTATACAACTCCTTACAACCTTTCAATATCAACTTCTCGAGATTTGGGAATTTTGAAAAGTCTGGTGATTTTCTTAAGTGATTATCATTTTCGACATGAATGATGTCATCATCATTGACCAGATTTTGAGATGGGCGTCGTTCATATCGACAAAGATGGTAATCAATCATATTTTCGTTCATAAATTTGTCCCATACCAGACTAACACCTGTTTTCTTCACCTTCACCCATTTGTCCACTATTATTATTTCAATCAAGACTTTATCACCGTCTTGCAATTTGAGCTCGTCATTTGATAACTGTCCCTGCCAAAGATAATAACCTGGCTTGTAATTGAGCTCGTCAATTGGACAATCGGGTATGATCCTGGCTTCAAGCTCAGCACCCTTGGTCATGTTTTTAATGCTAATGCTACTACGACGACTTAAAAAGACTGGAGAGGAAACGAAGGACAAAGTTAACCCTTTAAAATTACGACCAACACTTCGAGGCACAGTGAAATACACAATATCATCGTCATGGACATAGTCGAACCAATCAGGAATATCATTTCCACTGAGAAAAATGCCACCATATCCGCAAGAAGTCCATCCCTATACCATGTAGAGCCAAATTTCTATAAGAAATACATTCTTATGCCTGCATGTGTACATATGCGTTGTATGTGATAGAAAGAGAAAGATGTATGTGTGTGTTTGAGAGAGAGAGAAGGATTGACCTGTAGGATGTTCTTCCTAAAATCAGCAGTGAGATTAGTGCAGCCATGCACTTCTCCATATGAATCCTTGTCATGGAGTTTAATGACTTATCCAGGCCTGGAATCTCAGTGAGTTTGTCCGAACCACTTAGATACAATTCTCTTATATTTGACATTTCTGAAAAATCTGGCATTTTTTCCAATGCAATGCAGCCATCTGCTCGTAAGACTTTCAAATTTGTTGGTAAATCTGGGATTGCACGAAGATTTTTGCACATATGTAAAGACAAATCTTGAAGCTTTGAAAGACGACTGAGGCTTGGTAGGCTGCAAAAGTCATTGCATGCAAGATCTAACCTTTCTAAGGAAATTAGGCTACCGAGATCCTTGGGGACTGCATCATTAGTTAAACTACAGTTTGCAAGAGCTAATTCTCTTAAAGAGCTTAAACTATGCAATGAAGGAGGCAAAAGATTTGTTGATGGCGACCATTTCACATCACATAAAGATAAAACTTTCAGTTTCTTCAATTTTAATATGGAAGATGGTATTTGTCTTATGGCTGTCACATCCGCTTTCAGAGTTGTCAATGATACCATGTCCCCTAAGCCCTCAGCCAACTTTTCAAAACTTAAACACCAATTAAGTAGAAGAGTTTCAATAGACTTGGATTTATAGAAATTCAGTGGAAGATCCTTTAGGCTTACGCAGCCTTCAAGATTTACCAAAGAAAGTCTTCCAAGATCCCCGATGGATGAGTGAACCTCAGACAAACTCTCACAGCGTTTCAATATCAATTCCTCGAGATTTGGGAGTTTTGAAAAGTCTGGTGATTTTGTTAGCTCATAGGAATGGCTGAGATTAAGGATTTTCAAATTCTGATGCAACTGTTACACAAAAACAAAATTAGAATGGAAATTAAAATCCAAAAGGAAGGTCTCAGATACAGAAATTAAACCAAAATGAAGAGAAGGTGAAGTATAATATATGTATAGAACCAGAAGGAAAGAACCAACAACAACTAGTTTTGGTTGAGATTATTATACCTTGCAATCCTTCCAAACTATTTTGAGTTGGCTATACTGCAGGTCTAAAGCAACTAGTTTTGGTTGCACAGGAAAGTCATCTCGTATGGACTCTAAAGGGAATCCATGCCAGCACAACCATATTAACTTTTTGGGAAAATCTTTGTACTCTCCAGTGAGCTCTACTCCGCTGAGGCGGAGTAACCTCAGTTTTTTCAAGTTGGTAAATGCTTGTGCACTGAATCTAGTCAGTTTTTTCATGTTGGTAAATGCTTGTCCACTGAATCTAGGCCCGTAAGAGCCATGTAGAGCAACTCCTTCAATTTTTTTAGTTCCCTGTTAACAAAAGATACCGAGTTAGAAAAATGATTTACAAACATGAAAATCCGTGTATGTATTAACCAAGAAGTATAGTTAATAGTTTGTGTTTGCAATTAAAGCACATATTTTTTTGTTGGTTATGCCTAATTGAGCTTTGATATTAATGGATATAATATAAGAAATAGGTCTAGTGAAGTGAAAAATGGTCTAAACTTGCAGACTAAGGTGTCATGTTCAAATGGCACCTTGGTAGCGTGGATGTGTGAGAACCCCCTCTTTTACTTTGATTTAGCGCTTGTACTAAACCAAAAAAATAAAGAAATGGAGAAGGACATTTTAATTTATTATAGACACTGGATACATATGCTTCTCTTGCATGATGCATTCTAAGACTTTACTTGGAAAGTACTTACAGATTTGTCTCTCAATACATCTGTTACGTCTTCACGTTTCCACAATCTACTAAATTTTTCAGGATGACCGCGGGCATTTTCATAAACGATCTCTCTTCCCATGTCTCGAAGCAAATCATGCATCATCAGCTCCTTTTGCTCACTAACAGTTACAAGGCACCGTTCGATGAGGACACTGATTCCTATCGTTGCATAAAAGCCACATCCATCTAATATTTTTGTTACATAGTCCTTGTCATATCCAATAAAGAAACAAGATATATCAAGGAATATCTTTCTCGTTGTATCATCAGGTAGCCCGTCAAAGCTTATTCTGAGTATTTTTTGAATATCTCCATCAGGACTTGTTTGCAACTTCTCCAAATGGCTTTCCCACTCCGCTATGGATCTATTAAACAGAAAAGACCCAACAACTCGAAGTGCTAGTGGCAAGCCTTGACAGTAACGAATTACACGTTTTGAGAGGTCAATGTATTCTTGATCAGGATAACGTCTTTTGAAGGCATGCCAACTAAAGAACTCTAGAGCTTCTTCCTCATCCATTTTTTCAGCGATATATGTGCCATCCACTCCAACTTGCTGTAGCAAATGTTGATTTCTTGTTGTTATAAGAATTCTACTTCCAGGGCCAAACCAATCACGAGCTCCAGCTATTGCTTCTAGTTGGTGTAGATCATCTGCATCGTCAATTATGACAAGTGCTCTTTTACAGGGAAGTCTTCTTCTTATCATCTCGATCCCTTTAAGAACAGAGTCAACGTTTACGCCCTCGCTTTTCAAGATATCATTTAGAAGTTGTTTTTGCAAACGAACCAGACCCATTGGTTGGTTTGCAATTACTTCCCTCACGTTTTCAAGGAAACTCCTACCTTCAAAGCTACGCTCAAATTCGTTATAAATGGCTTTGGCAAGCGTTGTTTTCCCAATGCCGCCCATCCCCCAAATACCGATCATGCGAACATCATCCTTAGAACCTGAATTTTCAATATGTAAGTGATTACTCAAAGCCTTCACCCGAGAAGTAATTCCAACAGGGTGTTTGATGTCTAATTGGGATTTGATGTCCAACAGCTTATTAACCACCCCAAGAATTTTGTTGATAAACTTTGCTTCATGCCTGGCAATTAAACAAAGAAGCAGAACTACGAATCATTCGATGTGGAACAAACTACAAGGTTAAATTGAATCCCTAACTTAATAATTTAGAATTAAGATATAATTAACAATCAAGATTGGGATTTAACATCAACTGTTAAATGGATCTTACATTATCAAGTTAGAAAGAATGGATAGTTAAAATCAAACCAAACCAAACCATAGTTAAAAACATAGTTGGAAAAACAAAAACAAAAACAAAAAGGACAGAAAACATATGGTTGTCAAGTAATGAGATGATAATCCAAGGAACAAGAAATTAGTAATTACCCATTGTCAGCATTTTTAAGATCTTCCCCACACAAATCTGCTGCTTGACTGAGAGCATTTCTCCATCGCTGTACCTTTTCTTTCTCATGTTTGCCCGCTTCATGTTTCTCAAATGCTTGTGCAAAACTACCAGTTTGTTTCCGGACATCCGAAGCATCAACATTATAGAACAATGGAAAAACCTTTTGCCCCAATCTTTCTCTACACTCCATGATCTTCACCAGCTCATCAAGACACCAACTGGAATCGGCATACCTCTTGGAGAAGACAATTATGGAGATCATGGACCCGTCGATTGCCTGCTCCAGTTGGGTTTTTATAAATTCCGCCCTTTTTAGCTCGTTGTCATCAAGAAAGCCGCGGAATCCGTCACCAGATAATGCGGCGTGGAGGTGGCCTGTGAAGCCCTTGCGTGTGTCTTCACCTCTGAAGCTCAAGAACACGTCGTACTTCCAACGTTTTGATGAGGAGGATGGTGAGGATGAAGAGGAGGCTTTATGGGCTTTCCTGGCATCCATTAATCGATACTGGAGGAGCTATCGGTTCAGATCAGACCAGCAACAAATTATGCACAAGTTGGCCTTCCGATCCGACTTGAGCAGAAGAAGTTATCAATTATTTTTTCTGGGCAGTGGTTTGTGTGTTGCAGCGCAGATGAATAATTCGAAATACGCATAGTCAAGGTCCTCGAACGTTTCAGTCAACAAAAGCAAAAGTTCCCATGTGGGGAGAACAGTGAAAATATAATATCTTTTTGGCTACACGATCTACTGGAGGGCTAAGATTGAAGGTCAGGAAAATGCAAGGAAGCATAGGGGAAAGAGGCATGAAAGGAGAGGGAAGAGACGAGCACAATGTCCACTCACAAAAGAAAAAGAGAAAAGAAGAAGAAAAACACAAGTCTTTTTGTTTTCACAAATTCTTTTTCGTTTAATGATTTCATTTATATATATAAAAAAAACTTATATAAATGACAAAATTAATCTCAATAAAATATATGCAATATAATCTCAAAAGCCAACTTTGTTATTTGGAGAATTTTTTTTTTATAAAATCATCAATCTTTGGATAAAAAATCAATGAAAAGAAGTTTTGGGAAAACAATTTAAAACCTCAAAGGGTGTTCTTGTAATTTCCAAAATCTCAATATGTTTTGTGAAAAAGCCGAAAACCTTAAGAAGTGTTAGTGTAAATAACTCAAAATGGAGACATATAGTGTATATAAAGATTACAAATTTATTGTAATCACCTTATCTACCACTAGTTTTATAAACGAAAAAATAATGCATTGAATTTCTATTGAAAAGTTGATATAGATACGCGCGGCATGTCCTTGAAGTTCACAATGCTTATCCAGTTGGGGTTTTGTATATGTATAACCTTGTTTTGTAGAAGCATAGTTGAATTGAATAGTTCAGAAAGGCCTGACTTCATGGATGTTTTCTCCTGATTTCGTAATGTGCTTACTAGAGGATTTGTTAAAGATTGATGAAGATATGAAATTTTTATTAAGCATTTAATTTTTAGTTTCAAATTTTTATCAAAGATATAATGAAAATATGCATGAGAAAATGAAAAACCATCAACGAGTGCAGATGCCCGCAGTCAAACTCGTAAAACAAGCTTCCTTCGGAACGGAGAATCCCAAACGAGGTCGTCGCAGGCGAGTAGGCATCTTAATCCCCCGATGTTTCGGCGATTGAGAATCTCACTTCTCAATCACCGAAGATTATCGATCGGCAAATCGAAGCAATTACTGAGTTGGTGAGGCGACGGTGTTATGGTTAGAGACAAGGCAATAAGATTTGCTTCATGCATTTGGGTCTAAACCAAGCCCAATTTGTATGTTAAGTCAAGTCTAACAGCCCAATTTGTATGTTGAGTTTAGCACATAGATTGGTGATATCACGTGGCAGTGTTCCATTACCACGCTATAAACTTACAATGTATGTTGAATCTACAGTGTTTTATCCGTAAACATTATCCATCAAAATGATACTGTTTGCGTTAAGATGTTGAAGCAATAATCTATTCTTGTAAAACGCTAATTTTGTTCGCCACAATAACCCAGGACGTTAACATTTTCGGTCGAGTGTTTCAAGCTTCCGACAGTTGCCTTCCATCTGGAGAGCATAAATATAATTGTCTCATCACAAAGAATTTAGATTATACATTTCACATCTGACGGCTCCAAAAATATTTTATAATCTAAAGAAACTTTCCAATTGTCAAACTAAGACTGATTAAAACCATCCCCTCCTAGCTCAATAACCGTGTAGAACAAACAAGAACTCATTTCTCCTGCTTAACAACAATCCATGATATCCTCCTACTGTCCCCAGTATCCCAGAAATTCTAGAAAAAGACCACTCTATTTTGTATGAAAACAAAGAAAATCAGATGCCAGATAGAATTCCTATTCCTATTATTGCATATATATATATATATATATATGCATGTATGTATTCCGCAACCGATTATATGATCTTCAAACCACATACTGGCCAAATGATTCAAAGGAAAATAGACATTGCTTTAAGTGTCACTACAATAAGTTCATACTCGTTGGATGCTGCAACACCAAATTTAAGAAAACGATGGGTATTATAGCTAAAATGTTTCTCAAAAGCCAACCAGCTATATTCGAGTCAACACTGTTACAAATTCTTGGTTCCAATAACTGTAGAAACACATTAAAGTTCAACTTAGCTCCTAGTTAGCTGTTTCAAGTTCAGAAGCCATGCCTCTATTCAACTACCATGATCCTTCAGCACCCAATGTTGGATTTTCGAAAGCAGAGAAACCCCAGAAAGTCTTCAAAGAGTAGGGCTGAGAGATGGTTACACCTTCTTCAGTGATTTTGGAAATCTGCAATTTCAAAGTTTAAAGTGTGTCATCTTACAAGGAAGTGCCAATCCATGTTCAAGCAAAACAATACACTCCACCCTTACAATGCACAAAATTATCAAGATCCTTAAAAACTGATTGTTGGATTTTCCTTTTTGGCCTTGCAACAACTATGCCAATTCCAAACTATTAGTTTCACTTTTAAAAACAAAAATAATATCTCATTGCTTTTATCTGATGTGTGCAAATGTGCAATATCACTTTACTAACAGAACTTTCTAGAAATAAGTGTTTTCACTTTACTAGCAAAGGAGGCAAAACGGAGGAAATTGTTTCACACCAAACTAAATCCACAAACATATGCCACAAACCTTCAGCACCTCTTCAGAGACGAAGGTGGTGTTTAAAATCATGTGATGTTCATAACCAGACAATATCTAGCATTAAGCACATCCAAAGATCGAAAACAATTTCCCTCTTAAATGACCCATCATGACCTAAATCCTTCCTTTTATAAGTATGACCAATAGAAACGATGAGTAAATTCTACCAAGCAACTCATTGTACAATGTGATTTCTGATTTGCATAAAATATATACAGAACAGATGTTAGAGAACTTGTTGGGTAGAAATAGGAAAATATACCGACAGAAAATTGAAATCAAAACCATGCAATCATGTTCATTAGCATAATACTTTTCCTTTCCTTTCCTCTGTCTCCACTTTAAACACTTTCCGGAGCTAAAGCCCAATTAATAGTCCAGTAAATAACTAGCACTTCACCAGTAAAAGGGAATTACAATACTTATCAGGCTCATGAGAGTTTCTTACATGACAAACGAGTAAGATCAAGAGTGACAAAAGTTTAGTGAAAACCTATTTGAACACGTGTATGAGAGAGAGAGAGAGAGAGAGAGAGAGAGAGAGAGAGAGAGAGAGAGAGAAAAAAAACACTTCAAATATATTTAAAAAGGTTTACCAGGTTTCATATTTAAAAAGGTTTATAAATGTTGAAGACAATTAAAGATAACAGATAGGTGAATTATATGGCAGATCAAAAAAAAAAAAAAGATAGATAGATAAGAAGGCCCTCAGTAATTGCTAGTCAAATCATCATTTCTTACAAGCCTTAATATTATGGAATCGATAGCTTATAGCACTGTTATTATTATAGAATGACAGAAGATAGACTAAATAAGATTAATTAATTACTATACCTGAAGCTTGTTGACAGCAGACCGATCTCGATAGAGAAGGACACGCATGCATTTCTCCAGTAGCTTTACACCCTCTTCAAAAGTCAAGTTCTCATGCCATTCATCACGAAGAATAGGCCGTGCAAGGTGATTTCCAAATCCTGTAGCTACATGATTGTCCTCAAAATTTACACCTATCATGCTAACCTGGATAGGGATAAAAGAATATGACAAGTAACTAAGTCAGCTCATTCAGAAACTTTATTCTTGAATAAATAATCAGCTTTCCTAATTGCACACAGCATGCTACAATGCGTGAAGGGAAGGATTATATGAGGCCTACCATGCCAAGGTACTTCTGTCCTTTTTTCACTCCACCAAGGACAAGAGAGTTCCACAGTGGATTGAACTTGTTACGCCTATTGTACATCACACGGGTCAAATAGTTGTGGACCTCTTTAGGTCCCAAAGAGTTCCCATCATCCCACATGTTGTCATATAGGCTACAACCATAAAACTCAAAATGAATAATCTTTTTAACTCCAATTGCAAATGATACCAAGAAGCATAGCAAAAATCACAATGAAAGCATTAGAGAAGGTATCTTCTACATAATTTTTCTTGAGAACAATGCTTACATGAGCTCATCAAGATAACGTAATAGCTCTTGAAAGTCACTTATTTCTCCACTTGCACCAAGAAGAGAATGCTTTCCAATAGGCTTCATTCGTTCCACACTCTTGTATCGCAGGGTAGACCCATAAGAACCTATTAGTAAATGCATCATTTGATATTGTTACAAACCTAAACAGAAACATGAAAAGGAACATACATGGGTGTCTAACTTTTGCAACGTAAACAGCATTGAAACTCCAAAAGAAGAGATGATGAGCATTGTTCATAAAGCGATGGACTTTAACCTTTATGTCAAAAAATAATTAAAATTTGAAACAGAATCTAAATTGGATTGGCATCTAACCTCCCATATCAGCAGCCATCAAAATTCCATCTTTGTACTTCAGAGCCACCACAGATGTACCGGTTACATATGGGTACCTTCAAAAAATTATATTTTAAAAAAAAGGAATTAAAGGATTGAAATGTCATATAGAAAGCAAATCCCCAAAACCCGAAATACCATAAGGTCTACACATACCAAAAATACGCATCATAAATTTAACAATAAAAATGAGAAAAGCGAGAAAGTGTGAGAATAGAATACAAGGTTCTCTGAGAAGCTTCAGGGTTGCACAGTAGGCCGGGTTTGGCTTGGTTCGACTCCATTAACTGCTCAAAAAATCACAAATTCAAAATCAAAGTAATGAAACAAAAATCTGGGTTGTGGAAATCAGATAGAGAGTAGAAACTCACACTCGTTTTTGTTCTCTAAATGAGGTAACAATTATGGAAAGCAACACCTATTAATTTCGCCACAAACATTTAAACAGGTACAAAAGCTTAAAGCAAGAGCAAGAGGATAGAGATACGAACCTCAAGAAACTAAAAGTGAAGAATACAAAGAGGGACCTCTCTCGCGGCCGACTTGAGTCTGAAGAGCGATATAGAGGAGAGCGAGCGCTGTTCGATCATAGGCTGTTGGATCTTTTTTATTTTCCTTTTCCTTTCGCTCAAGAAATTGAAAACCCGGTTCAATTTACTGGATTTGGGTAGTCCATGTGGAAATGGGTGTGCTAAGGCTTTAGATTAGGCCCAGTCAGAGGAATTGGACAAAAAGTTCACGCCCAACTATAATTTAGGTCCAACCCAGTTTGAAGATTTTGCGTTTAGAGCGCAGCTAAGGTGGGAACTATTTGAGGCTCCATCTCAGCCATTTAAGTGATCTCAACGGCTGGGGAGAAAATACAAGGCCCCATGTTATTTTTTCTTAATTCTTAATATTTAAAAAAAAAAATCAATTGGCACATGTTCAAGGGGGCTAGTGCTTATGCAAATGAAAACAAAAGTTTCTTAAGATTTGTTTTTATTTTTCCCCACATGCTTTACTTCCATCTCTAACTAAAAAATGATAACTAAAAATGACAAACGAAATTATCACCAAAAGTTACAACTAGTACGAAACTCCAGAGAAACTAACTCAATGTAGCATAATCTTGTAGAATGGGATATGCACTTTGTTGGAAGAGGCCTCAAGTTCGATCTGAAATATAAAAAATAAATCAAAGGAAGCCTAACCCTGGACATCATACAGAGTTGCACAAGTTTATAGAACCATCACTAATTCTTTTATTGTATCAATTGTCTGTCAATTACAACTGGATATTCCACAAATAAACAACAATTCCATTAACCAGATGAAACCTGTTATGGGGATGGAATCAAATTTAACAAATACATTATAAAAATCGATAATTTGCAGGTCTAGACTGACCATTTCGGATTGTTTATGAGCTTATTAATTTCATCTATCCTTCATACACAAGAATTATATGCTGGAAGCAATCAGAGAGCTTATTAAGCAAACATTGTAATCCCCACATATGACCTGCTATTTCCAATCTTTTATGGGAGCTTTTAAGTTCATATGTTTTCCCACGGCAACAATTATATGCTACACTACATCAGCAGCCTCATTGCACAAACAATTATAAATGAAGAATCCGAACACCTACTGAGGAGCTTCGAGAGGTTCGCATGCAAAAGCCTATCTCAGTCAAAAATTCTCTCCCCTGTTGAGAATAGTAAAAATACTAAAGAACTAAAAATGCAAAGCAAACCCGGAATGAAAAATACCACTCTCCAGCTCTCTGCACTTGAAAGACTCGAATCAACAGTTCTTGCAGCTTCAAGTAGTTTGCCGGTCAGATCAACTCCAATAATGCCAGCTAACGTACCAGCAGTGTTAGAAACTCCCATCACAATGCCCGCGTATCTCGGGGCAATATCCATGTGATTCACTGCAAAACCAGCTCTCCCAAGTGCCAAGAAACCGAGAGCCACAGAAGAGCAGAGAACAGCCCCACCAGATGTTCTGAATATGGGAATTGCCATCAATGCAAGAGAAGCAACTATGAACCCGATGGTGTTCAAGAGCTTCCGGGTTCTAGTCACAGACAAGATTCTCTTGGTGACCAAGTGATCAGCAACCACCCCACCTATATTTGAGAAAATAAACATGTTGAGATACGGCAACATCTTAGAAGAACCCATTTCCTGAAGGCTAAGCTGGAGGCCCAATTCAAAGTATGTTGGCAGCCAGTTCATTAACACATATAAAGCATAATGGAACGTGAAATTATTAACCACAATTGCCCAGACTGGCAAACTGAGTAAAATTTTCTTCCATGGAATTTTGGCAGTTCTGACAGAACTTCCTCCATTTTCTAGTTTCAACTTTTGACTTCCTTTGATTGGCAGCATTGATTCCCCGAAACCAGCAGCTGTGGCTTTTGGATGTTCAGAGCGAGGTGGGTCACTGGCATACTTAAACCAAAGCAAAGACCACATGGCTCCTAGTGCTGCCTCAGCAAGAAAGACGGATTGGGGGCCTCTATACTTTACAAGGCTTGGAAGGAAAAGCATTCCTGCCGCAGCACCGAGGTACATACCAGAAGTTGTAAGAGAAACAGATCTGGATCTTTCGTGTGGTGGAACCCACTGTGCTAGAACTGTGTGGATTGAGGGGAAGATGAAACCTTGTGCAACACCAACAAGCAATCTAGCAATCACCATGACAAAGACTCGATTGGGGTCCAAAGGAACCAATGCACAAGTCAATGACCATAACACAAATGAAAGGAGAAGAACCTTCCTTCCCCCGATTTTCTGAGCTGCCCAGCCACCAGGCACTTGTGAACAAGCATAGCCATAATAGAATGTAGAAAGAATTGTGCCTTTACTTGATTGATTTACCCCAGCAGCATCAGCGGCAACAGTGTATGCAATTGAAAACCCGACACGTTCTATATAGCAAACGGACGTGCTGATGAAGGTCAATATGACGACTAAGTAACGCTTTGGAAATTTCATTGTCGTCATACTTCACCCTTAGTGACATTAATAAGTACTTAACATTGCCAAAATTGCCTTCAGATGAGCCAAAATTTTCAATTTTCTTTAGAAGAATCGACTCCGACAGTGTCATCAACTGCAGCAATTATGTGTGCTGTCTTTAGATGAGCTGACTTTTAACAGCTAACGTTTCAGTTAGAAATGGTTCAGAAGAGCAAAGCAGCAGCTTCACCACTATTACAAATCAAACGCTTAGATATGTTGGTGGAATCTGCAGCAGAAAAGGATAAGTAAACAACTTGATTGAATTGGACATCATAACAACATACAAAACAATCAAGTAACGAACTTGCAAATTCTTTTCAAACATAGAAAGCATATATCCGAAAAAGCCTACACCAAAGGGGCTTCCAAGATGCAAGAAAGCAAAGTTACAAGATCGACGACTACTTTGAGGAAGGCATGGACCCAGTATTTAAAAGAGGGTTGGGCCGAAGTTTTAAGCCAATTTTCCTCAATTGAAACTCCGACAGAGCCTCCTTTGTTTTTCTCCAATTTTACAGAACCCGTTAATCACACCCATGAGATTCTTTCATTTCTTGGTGGCCACTTTTTTATTATAAGAAAACACATGAGTAAATTAACAGCCTTTGCACTGAGAAAGCTATTCATGTACACACTAAAAGGAAGTCCAAAGTTCTTAACTAAACTATAAAAGAAGTCCCTGCACTGTCTCTTCTTATGTTAATAGTTTCGCTGTCCATTTGAATCTTCAATGACTACTAGGCTCTATATTTTTCACTTTTCAGAAGCTATTACAATTTACAAATACACAGAAATAGCAGACATTCAATGATCAAGTTCAAAAACTTCAAAATCCAGTTCCTTGCTATTGAATATCAAAGCACAAGCAATAGAAGCAAGTTTTATTCCCATTTTCCACCCGACAAGTCTGTAATGCCAAAATCCTGAAATCCCTAATTTATTATTATTATATAAGAACCCTAAATCTTAAATTAGAAACAAGCAGAATAAAAATTCAATTAAAAGAACAAAAATAATGGAAATGAAGGATTAAAAGAAGAAGAACATAAGAAATGAAGAGTTCAGAAGAAGAAGAAGAAGAAGATAGGAAGAATGTGAGAGAAATGTTTAGAAGAAGAAGAAGAGAAGAAAAAAGGAAGAATTTCGAAGAATTGTTTAGATGAAAAAGATAAAGAAAGAAGAAGAAGAACTTACAAAGCTAGCAGCAGCAGCAGCGGCAGCAATGCGGCATGCGTGTGGCTGAAGGTGAGGAGTGAGGAGTGAGGAGGGTGGCTGGAGTGGAGATCGGAGCGGCTGCAAATGGTAGGGAGGGATGTCCGTGCTGTTTTGGGGTAGACTTTCTATCTTTTATTGTGTTGTTTGGTCTGAGCTGTTAAGGCCAGGTGGGCTCGGTGTGATTGGCTGGATGGGCTACACTACAGTCTATGTCTAGGCTTTTCCCCTTCGTCTCAGAATTCGGGTGGGGACCCAAAGGAATTAAATAAGTGGTAGCCTAGACTTTACGCCCAGTAAGAAAATGACACGTGTACAATTTTAGAGTATAAAAAGAAATTTATCCACGAGCTGATACTCGGGAAACTAATAACAAGCTCCTCATCACGCATTGATTAAGAGTGTACGACACCTTTTACATAAGTTCGTAGAGGAGAACACATATTGGACACTTTAACATGTTGGCTCTGTGAGTCCTGCACGATCTAACATGTATAGTTAGAAGTTCAGTTCAATCATATGGATAATTAGAAGATCAAATCAATCACCGGATAAGCGGTGAATATCACGTTAGTCATGATTTCTTATCCCATTAAGCAGTTAATGGCCTAATAAATACAGGGCAATCAAAAGAAATTTCATATAGATCTTGTGGAGTTTATATCCCATGTACGTAGTGAAGTTTTTTTTAAGTTTATTTTTTATTTTTTAGTACAAGCGATAATTTAAACTACAAGATAGAGAGGTGGTTTCTCACATACACATATCCAATGCATGAGGTTTAAACCTGAGATCACTTGTCTGCAAGTCAAGACCTTTTTCATTGAACTAGACATTGTTGGCACTAAAGTTACTCATTAAAAACAAAAAATAAGTTTATATACACGTGTCAAACTATAAGTTTTTTTTTTTTTTTTTTGTTTGTAATTTTGAAGAAAAATCCCAAGTTAGGAGGAAGATCCAAAAGACAATCCTACCAAATTCTGATCTGATTCTTTGTATTTCGAGTTGAGATTCTCTTTTTGGGAGTTGTACAATAGTAATTAGATGTAGAAAGTCTTTCTATGATTGTGTTTAGTTGTGTATGTCACGAAGGACTAAACTTAGGTGAATAAGGTAGTATCCCTTGACCCATTAATAGTATTATTAAATGAGTAATAAAATAGGCCATCTCATATTCTCACCATTTTCCCTCCAATTTGCAACTTTTATTTCCTTGTATTGCCAGTTCACATGATAAAAACGAGATGTAAAGTGTATTTGTATTCAATTGTGTTTCTTTGAGACAAAGTTAGTGCTTACTCAACTCTTGAGAATACTTCATTAAAGGCCATGATGGCAAATAAAACTAAAGAACCTCAAAGTCAAAAGCAATAGCTAAGAAGAAACACTAGTGTAAAACGGAGATAACACTATTTCGCTATCCCTAATCAATCACGTCATGCCACACATAATAACTTTTTCACGTGACAATCAATGATTAGTTGATAAGCCAAGGCCTCATAGCACAAATTATGAGTTTATAATACCCGTTTTCAAACATACCCAACCCACCATATATTCAAAACAATGTGTGTTTATCAGCTTACCGGGTTATTATGATTCCTCTAGATACTTCATTATCTTTTCCCATAATACATATGTATGGAACCGCGATCATGATATGAACGAACGTCTACGCCATACACAACCACCTGAATGGAGTGGACTCAGTGCAGATAAAGAGGTGGGGAAGGAAGTAAAGAGAAATGCTTGCAGGTTCACTAAAATTTGCATTAACAAGCAATAATCTTGATCAAAATCTAAAGGACAAAAAGACCAAAACAAGAGACTCAGAAAGTTCTGTTCCATACAAGCACTAAAATATTAAGCAAAGATGGATTTAACTAAATGGCCAATTACACAAGCATTGAAAGGCCTTCCTTTTTGGGAGCATGAACCACGTTCTTGTTCCCAGGGAAGGCAGTGCGAGAGATGTCTACTAGGGTCTTGAAACTGTATGGTTCTTGCATGGACAGCTCTGACAAAACTTTCCTGTTCAGCTGAATGTTCTCCTTCATCAACCCATGCATGAAATTCCCATAATTAACCTGATGACAGCAGTAAAACGCAAATAAAAAGGAGATCAGAATACACTAGAAAACAAATATTATACAGGAAATCGCAAAAAAACACTCAAATAGCTTAAGATCATCGAATCAGCAATATGTTCCAGCTTCTACCCATCCAACAGCTCAACAGCTTCTTTCAGACCAGAAGGTCCAGAAAGATACATATGATTCCTTACATCTTAATCTAAACTGCTGTAGCTTTCCCCAACTTCCTAGACGTTCCAAAGCCAACCATAAAAATATAATTTGGATCTACTTTAGTGCAGAGAATATTCAAGTGAAAACTAAAAACTTGGAAGTCAATTTGAAAACATTAAGCAAAGTTTTAGGAACACAGGCAGGATTTACATGCTAACAACCTTTGTAACCAATTCCATGAATTCCAATGAGAACCGAAACTAAAAACTTGAAGTCAATTTGAAAACATTGAGCAAAGTTCTTAAGACCACAGGCAGGATTTACATGCTAACAACCTTTGTAACCAATTCCATGAATTCCAATGAGAACCAAAACTAAAAACTTGAAGTCAATTTGAAAACATTGACCACAGCCAGGATTTACATGCTAACAATCTTTGTAACCAATTCCAAGAATTCCAATGAGGACCCTTAATTTCGCATGCTATTATTTTTACTTTTCTCCAGGTACTTTTCACTAACCAAGTTCTTAGACATTCACTCTCCATGTTAACCAATATTGGAGAAAGAACAATCCTCTTGATCTTTTATGCTTAAGCAACCTCTAGACAAAAGGGCAAAAAAACTTAACAAAAAAGACCCTACCCCAGTTAGGATGACAATGTGTAGATGGCCCATGCTTCTCTTACTATTCTATGAGGAAAATGTATACATTAGCATAAAAAATAGTCTCTCGTTTTCCCATCTTTAACTCCTAAAACCAACAAAAACTGATATAAAGTTCATTGTTCTGCAGCATATTGAAAAACTTAAGTCCATAATTTTCAATAATCATGATTTTCAACAATATATGACTCCAACGCAATCTCAGACTGAAAGGAATGCCAGAGGGACAGCTAGCCAAGATATTCAACCTCAGACTGAAAACAGGCAAGCTGGGAATAAAGGTCTCTTGAAATTATCCCCAACCAAAATGACCTGACACAAGTTCTTTCCCATTTTGTTTAAAGAAAATCCACATCAGCATACCTACATGCCCTACTGATGGCGAGGCTTATGGTGAGGCTCAGTCACAGGACCACATTACCAGAGTCATTGAGTCACTGCCATAACAATAGGATGGCCTTTTTACTCTACCGCCATACCACCACCTATATACACAAAGATTGGCTACCTATTGCTCAAGATAACAATCTTTGAGCAAATCAATACTCATCATCCACTTTCTTCACATGTATTTTTCTCTCTCAGTCTTTTCCATCCAAGTTGTAGGCAATATAGAAAGGAACTCAGGAATAACTCAACTGGATAAAGATAACTATATAAACATAGCAAACAACAGTGGCAGGAAAACGGTAACTTAGATTGAAGTCCAAAACCAATTGAATGCGAAACTGCTATAATTCTCTCAAACCACATATAAGATAATAGACACAATTCGATACATACACCATGGATGCGGGTGCCAGCATTGATGCGTTGGATCCACAGGGAGCGCATGTCTCGCTTCTTGGTGCGGCGATCCCTGTAGGAATACTGCAAGGCCTTCTCCACCCTCTCTCTGGCAATCCTTATGCAATTCTTGGCCCTTCCCCTGAAGCCCTTGGCTAACTTGAATATCTTATCCTTGTTCATTGTTCACTTTTCACTTAATCTCTTAAAAGGTCAACACAAACACACACACACAGAACACCAAGACATAATCAGCCATAGAATTATCATTTCTCCTATAACAAAGCCAGACAAGTATTCATAGAGGAAAATTCCCTAATGCACAGTAGTGGATCCAGTAGTAAATTTAGGAGTACTTGATCCATCAAATTTACAATCCATCACCAGAGAAAACGAAACAGACTTGCAGAGGAAAAAGAAACTGAAAGGAAAAACAGAGAAACCTGCAAATAGTGGATTCGTTCCGAGACTCGAAATCTCTGTCCGAAGGAACTTTCTCCAATCTCTCAATTTGCAGAATTGGGGTTTTGGAAGGGTTTTGAATATGCTGAAGCTAAAACTACTTTGTTAATTTTTTAAGTCCTGACCCAAAACGGCGTGGTTTTAAACAGGTCATTTTAATAAACACGATGTCGTTTTGGTAGGCTGTTTATTATTATTATTTTTTAAGACATTAAAAAAAAAAAAAAGCTGCGCTTCTTCTTCTCTGGACTTCCGTCGAGCAGCTGGTGGACCAGCAAACACCTCTAAGTGCCCGTTTGGTATTGCTTATTTGGGGTAATAATTGATTTTTAAAAAATTTTGAGAAGCCCAACCCGTTTGGTAAACTGTGAGAAAATCACTTATTGTTAAAAATTGTTATGAGAGAAAGCTATAAAGGAAAGTAGCTAATGAGGTGCTTTCATTTTCTGATTATGCAGGAATCAGTTTCGAAGAGGAGCTAGGTTTAATGATTATGCGGCAATCATTTTCTAATTATGCATAAAATCAATACCAACAACACTTTTAACAAAAATTTTACCAAACGCCAAACTGCTTTCTCTCACAACTGATTTCTCTCACAGCAAATCTGACTCCATCTCTCTCTTACTTCTTCCTTCCTCTACCTGTCACTAGTAATAAGTGATTATTTTGTGAATTTTTTCGCTTCTTATTATTGTGTCGTTATTCAATCTTACAAAATGCATCAGGCATGTATAAGAAACTTAACACCTTGGATAAATTCAACCTAGTCTCCATGGAATTTAACAAAGAGGCTTGCTTCGTTTTTGGTTTTGTTTTTAGTACAAACGTAAAGCGATAGTTTAAATTACAAGACGAAAAGTTTCTCACACACTATCAAAATGCGATTCTAATACCAATAGTCTTTATAAGTCCATTGAAATAGGTTGTTGGGTAATTTTGTTTCTTATTAAACTAAGTACATCACAAATGCAATGTTTGTATGGAATGGAAGGTCTCCTTATTTTTGAATTACTCATTTTAAAAAAAAATAATAGAATAATAGTTGAAAAAATGGGGCGGCATTTTTATACATTATATAATTACCAAAACAAAAAACAAAACAAAACAGAAAGAAAAAAGTGTCCCAGGCTTTTTCAACCGAAAATAAAAATACCAACAAATTTCCTGTGTTTCAGCTTGTATCAACCCGTGTGAATGGGTGCAAATGAACTTACCTGTGTAGATCTTTGGAAACCAGTAACCACTTAATGTACCCTAGAAGCTATCTTAAATTTCTAAGGAGATTACAACGGTTTTGTAACTTTTGTTAAAAAAAAAGGAGGAGCCAAACAATACAACAAATACAATCCTTACAAACATCTTCTCCGGCAGCAACATTCTGAGGTTACCTCTAAGATGAGCATACTTCTAAAATGGTTGAGAATGGAGGTGGTTACCGTCATGATGTTACAAACTCTGGGCTCCTGTTGCCATAGACGGTGACTGTTGGATGCTACGACGTTAGCATTTCAGAAAATGACCTTAGGATTTTGTTTCACCAGGTTCCTAAAGCAATAAGAAACCAAAAAAACCCCCCATTTTCTTGATTTTATCTCCTTTCCGTCGAACTCTCAAAAATAGGGCAACAAACTTCAAATAAAATCTCAACACGAGGAGGAGTAACTGTCCTTATAATAATAGAGGTGGAGATAGAGATGCATTAGAAAGGAGAATTGGAAAACCATCCACATGCCTAACTAAATTATCCAATCGTACCCTCTTATAAAACATTAAAAACCAAAATAAATAAAACAAGAGAAAGACTTGAAACCTAACAAAATTGGGTTGGGTATAATCTTAACAGACAAAACGTTTGGGTTCCAATTTAGGAGAAGTGTATACCATCCTTGTTGAACTCGGAAAGCAGGTCCAAGAATTGCTGTAATTTGAGCTTGGAGGACCTCTCCCCTTCGAAACCAGCCTTCTTCAACACGCTCAAAACCTTTTTTTTGAATTCGGATACCTCCCCTTCTGCATTACCATCCTCCACTCCATCATCATCCATCTCTATGTCCTCATCTGAAAAGTCCATCACATCATTAGTATCCTCCAAGGCACCTTGTTGGGCTGGTGCAAGATTAAGCGCCTGCAAGGTCTTGTAATTCTTCTCTAGTAAATTGATGACACTTTTCTGCCTAAAAATTGAGCCAAGCGTTTTGTTCTTCCTATTGAAACAGATCCGCAAAAAGCCATCCCACTCCTTTTGGTTCACTTCAAAAGGCGGTTTCCTGGGTTCAATTCGAACGACAGAGGAATCTACCTTAGGCGGAGGGCGAAAGTTGTTCCTTCCAACTTTGAGGAGGTGGGAGACCCGAGACAAGAGTTGCGTGTTGACGGTAAGACGACAGTAGAGCTTGTCACCAGGCTGCGCAACCAGTCTCATTGCAAATTCCCTTTGGAACATTATAATGGCACATCTGAAAGCAGGTTGGTGCTTCAATAACTTGAATGTGAGGGGAGATGAGATTTGATAAGGGATATTTGCTACGCATATATCAAAATAGGGAAGCTCAGTCTTTAGCACATCTCCTTGAATAACCTGTGGACATAGCAAACAAATCCTCTATTTGTATTCAATGAAAATCATCAACAACACATCGCATCATGCATAACATATCATACAACAGAATTTGAGAATTCCTTCATGGCATAATAGTTCACACTTTCTAAATTATCATATTCACTGAAACGCTAATTGCAATGATTTTTTTTTAAATATAAATGGTTTATATTGATAATCATGAGGATAAGCAATCCTCGGTATCAACATACAAACGGAATCAACTTATGAACTGAGTATAACAACTCAATAACCATTCAAGAACCATTTGGGTTGAAAAAATAAAAAATTTGAGAAAGAAGCACGAAAAACGTGGTACCTGCAAGCGGTTGGAGTGAGGAGTGCCCTGAAATCGTCTCTGCAGCTCGAGAACCATTCGAGCGTCAATCTCGACAGCAATGACCCTCTTACCAACTTCTAGAAGCTTCTTGGTGAGATTACCAGTACCAGGACCAATCTCTAGGATGACATCGGTGGATTTGATACCTGACTTCTGGACTATGGAGTCCACAAGTAACGGATTCTTGAGTATGTGCTGTCCTTTGGACTTGTGGAACGATATGCCTCCTTGGTAAGGCGTGTGCCCTGCTGGCCTCGCCTTCTCTTTCTTTGTCTTGCCTCCCGCCATTGATGCGCCTACACTAAAAAGAAGCCCAAAGTTGTTAACTGAACTATAAAAAGAAGTCTCTTCACTGTCCTTATTATGTTAAAAGTTTCGCTGCCCCTTTGAATCTTCAATGACTACTAGACTCTATAGTTTTCACTTTTCAGAAGCTATTACAATTGACAAATACAAAGAAATGGCACTCACTGAACATCAAAGCACAACCAATAGAAGCAAATGTTCTTCCCATACATTTCCACCACACAAGTCTGTAATGTCAAAATCCTTAATTTTTTATTATTTATTTTATCATATAAGTACCCTAAATCCTAAATTTAAAAAAAAGGAGAATAAAAAATTCAATTAAAGGAAGAGAAAGAAGAAGAAGAAGAATTTACCAAGCTAGCAGCGGCGGCAGGGTGTGGCTGAAGGTGAGGAGTGAGGAGGGTGGCTAGAGTGGAGATAAGAGCGACTGCAAGGGATGGTTCTACACAGGGGGGCAGGCTGGGCTGCTTACCGGCCCAAAATTTTCCAACAAAACAAATAGGTAGATATGTTAGCTTAGCCTTGCGAAGAGTTTTCTGAGTTGCAGAGGAGCCCTGGCGAAGAAGACGATGTCTGGCTCGTCTTGCTGCCCTAATAAACAATACACACCGTTTTGTTATTAGCCTGCTGTCAGTGAAGCGGTGGGTTTAGTGTCCCAACACATGGCTGCCTCTTTTCATTGTCGGTGAGTTTAATGGGCTAGTTTTGAATTTATAATAATGGGCTTGGTTTTCCCAGGCTGTTTTTTTAATTAAAAAAAGTCAAGCTGCGCGCCTTCTCTGGACTTCCGTCGAGCAGCTGGTGGGCAACTCCATGGGGTCGCACCACCAACCAAAAAGCCTGGACACTGGTCGAAGGTCTCCTTATTTTTAAATTAATCATTTATAAAAAAATTAATAGAATAATAGTTGAAAAACTGCATTTTTGTACATTATGTAATTACCCAAAAAGAAAAGAAAACGAAGAAAAGTGTCCAAGCTTTTTCATACAAAAATACCACCAAATTTCCAAGGCAAAGTCAGCCGCCTTATCTCTTCCCCGAGTAACCGCCCATGCATTGGAAGTTGCAAGGCTATTAGGTTGCAGACCTCATTCATTCATTTATTCAAAGCTTTTGAGGTAATTGAATCTATTTCTATCAGATGAAGCTCCTTCCAGTGATTGGTCCAAACCAAAAGCTTCAACCTAATTTATTTTGGCCAAATTATAAAGAGAGAGAGAGACAGAAAGAAAAATCAGTGGTAGGAGAGAGAGAGAGAGAGAGAGAGAGAGAGAGAGGCCGAGTTCTGTCAGAAATATCACATACACCGAAGGAAATTTATATTCATACATTAAGGTAAAAGGGAAGTTAAAAATTACATTTGAAAATATATTACACAACAGAGGGAAAAGGAACAACCATCATCTCCATTTTCCTTTTTTCCCAGCTTTCTAAATGACAATTAAATCCAATGCAAATGCGAGAAAGTTAAAAATCATAACTTCTTTTATTTGTTTTTGTGCAAATCACTCCTAAAATTTGTGTGCCTACGCAAGGTTTCCTAAATTCCCCCCATTCTTACCACGATTCAGTTTATGTTTGATCACTATTTCCTTCTCTACGCCTTCGTCTCCTCCCAGAGCGTCCCAACAACACCCTGCCATGACGGCGGAGTCGACTCACCAATGACATACCACCACCAGCATTATCACCATTACTGTCATTCTCATCATCTTGATCTGAGGAATCCGAACCACCAATAGGAGTGCTGTGCCGGATGCCAACTGCACTACCGTCCGATGGGTGGTGCAATGCCCTCTCAGGCTGCCTCAGTCGCCCAGTCCCTGATGACCCAAATGCATGCAATAGGAAAAAGACATTCACCAGATTACCATCAAAGCCCAACCCAAATCCTCCATTCCTTTCCCCAGCTTCCGCATCGAAACCACCATCCTCTTCGTCCGTATCAAATCCATAATTATTTCCTTCTATTACGTAATCTCCAAAAACCATTGCCCCTGGCATGGAAGACTGTATTGTGCTGATCACATCATCCGTCTCCCGCTCATGTTCAAGCCTTCTCCATTTCTGTTCGAGTACTGGATCCACTTCACGCGGCCGTGCAGAGGGGTGTTCTGCCCTCACATGCCTCTTAAGCTCCTTGTAATTTCCGACAAATGAGCAATTCTCTTGCATGCAGCTTCTCTTTTTTGCATTTAGATAATCTCGTGCTGGTTCAAGAACAGTCCAGCCCTTCACCTTTCCCCTACAGAGGGGGCATGCAAGCTCGGAGATTTCACACTTCTGTGCTGGCCATTCAGAATCTGGTAGCACAATTGGATTGTTATCGGAACCAAGCAATGGTTGTCCATGATCAGATGACACCATTTTGGTATAAGCTTTCTTGTACTGGCCAAGACAGTTGGAATGCCGGAAACTAGTTCCACACATGTAGGGTCGGCAACCCTTATCATGAGAGGAACATAGGAGAAGAACGGCATTGTGAGGATACTCCATGCACACAGAACATGTTGCATCATCCCAGTCTTTTTTCTCCAAATCTCTGGAGCATTTCTTCGGGCACAGATCCTCCAATATATCTTGATTAGAGCGCAATGGGTATGGAGTTGGTCTGTATCTTCGGGAAGCAATCCTGCGTCGTCCCCTGCTACCTTTTGCCATTTTCAGGCTTCACCTGCAAACCATATTGCAAAATCTATAAGAACCAGCATAATCCAGACACACACACGTATAACAGCAGACAGAACACCAGGAACTTCCACACCAACATTGGTAGAGTAAAGTTCATCCTACTACTGCAGATGCCAATTCTGTGCAACAATTATCAAAGTCTCAAAGAATAACAAGAAATCAGAACCTTGCATCCGAAAAATAAACCACAAGACGAATCACCAATTATTAGAACTGGTTATCTGGGGAGGAACACGCCTCACAATGGATACAAAGCAGCACATACAGAAGATGGAGTTAGTTGACAAGCTTTGAAACTTAAAAATATCAATAGTTGGCCAAAATTATTAAAAGAAAAAGGGAATCCTGAGTCCTCATAACAAAAGAATCAGATACCAAGTGAGAGAATCTTAAGACACTGAAAACTCTTGGAAACCAACTAGCTCTTGGTCTAGTGGTACTTTTCTTTCCAATGTTGGAACAGGTCCTAATATTGAATCTCCCCTACCCCATTTATCAAAATAATAAAAATTAAGAATTAGTACTTCATACTATCTCCTTCATCAAGTAATCTCAGTTGGGATTGACCAAGGTTCTCACTATACATCCCCCTTTACCCCAGAAATGCATATTTGCAATTTCCTCTAAAATTCCAATTCCTAATATAGTATACTTCTAAGTAACAAGGTGGAGAACAGGATATGGATGTATATCCATTCACAAGGGCAGGTAAAAACAAAAAAACAAAAAAACAAAGAAACAAGTGCCCTCATCCGTCTCACCTGACCACATTCAGGGGACATGTGTCTTCATAGAGTTCAAGAGATGGGACAAGACTGATTTATGGCCATTTAGACCATCCAGAACAGTCGTTTCAATCCTGATATAAAACAGAGGCATCCTTGCTTGACAAATTGCAAATTTCTCCTGACTTAATTAGTTGCAAACTATTACGCTGGTTAACTTAATATGGACTCTGCAATCTAGCAAGACCGGGAAACAGACATATCTCAAGATTAAAGCTTGAATAAAAGCCAAAGACAATTCACAGGCTGTAAATGTTGCAAAGTACTAATGTGAAAAGCTTCAAGCATTGCAAGTAAGGTCTGAAAATTCTACATTCTTCTGAATATTAGTGGAATCAATCTAGTGAATCATGCATCACTTCAAAATCTGGCATCATTTCCTTCCTACAGACATTCCCAATTAAGGTTTAAATAAAGGCAAAGAAAAATTGACAGCCAGTATATAGTAATCCAAAAAAAAAAAAAATCCAAGGATTGCAGAAAGAGGAGAGTGAGTAAACTAGTTGAAATTCAACATTTTTCCAGAATATCATAGGTTATATCAATCTAGTGAATCAGGCATCACTTTGAAATCTGACAACATTTCCTTCCAAAATTGAATACACCAGATAATGAAATGATTAACATGGAATAGGAATTGCAGCAAACTACTTTAAAAGGTTCTGACATGATCAATTTATGAAAGTGGGCATGACACTGACAAGCGTTTGTTTTAAAACTTTTTGTGGGCCAATGTAAGGATCTGCTTGGAATATTTGTAAGTTACAATATTTTACATTTCAGACCTCTATGGTTTAAGGTCGATTTTTTATATAAATTTATTTCACAGAGTGAACAGATTGGAAGTCACAGAATCTTTTCCACCTAGTGACAGAACTGTAATTCTCAGGAGATCAACACTCTTAAGTTCTAAACCATAAACCAGATATAACACATTAAGTAGAACAAACTGTTGTAGCCTGTAGGAGAAGGCACTCCCCTCCTCAATATGCTTACTTGACATCCCAAAATGCACAAGACCAAAGTTATACATATACACTGGTTTAAGCGGACTCCAATGGTTTCAGGACCCTAGAAACACAAACTTCCCCACTGGTTGCATCTAAAACATAAATAGCCATCTGATTCACCACATGGAGTAACATTTTCCATGTTTGGGAAAATGAAATACTGAGACGCAGCAAATAGCTGGCACTGAGGTACAACTGTGTACAGAACATTCCTATCCCATCCCACTTTCACATGTCTAGAAGTCTCATTTTTTTACTTCTTATTTCCTGCAATGCCTAGAGTCTCAGTAGAATTCTGGAAAGATACATAACTCCTTTCAACCAGCCCAAGTATATGCAAGCAAATTATAGAAACGCTTTATGGTCTAAAGATCCCTATTTGTGGTCTGAATTCAAAGAATTGCTCCGTAACAATTGAATGCGATACCAAGAAGATAACTGAAACTATAATAAATATAACCCCAAAAAAAAAAAAAAAAAACAAAGATAACATCCCTTGACGTTGAGATCAACAATCAAACCATTTGGAAAGAAAGAAGAAGAAGAAAGAACACTGAGATCAACTCTCAGATCATAATATTGAAGGAGATCAAATTATCCAGTACTCAATTGAATCTTCAAAGAGAAGAGACACACAATTGCATATACGCCAGTATGAACCTTAGATGGGCGAGGTAATGAAATACCAAAGTAGTATAAATTACCCAAAAATGGCTTCCCCATGAACGAGCCAATCATACCCAGAAAAATGTACATTCCAGCTAATGATATAATCTTGTTAATCCAAACTGAAACCCGAAAGCCTTACCTTTGTCGCAGTCAGAGCAATTCTGGATCCAAGATAAGTTAGTTGGGGAGACTAAAGTGCATCTGAAATACAATTAAAAGAGAAACAAAACCAGGTCAGAGATTTATACAGACTAACGTGTTTAATCAATGAAGCACGCAAGAAGACAGTTAATAAATTAATCAAATAATAAGGAAAATCATGGAACCCAAGCACATGGCACCTGACCTTTATCCATATGAGAGAGATCCACAATATTAATATTCAAATTAAAATTTTGAATAATTAAAAATCCCAAGAGATAAAAAGTGAAAAAGTGAAAATCTTATATACATATATGAAGGCCGAGAGAGCAAAGGAAATTACGCAAACCCAAATCGTGAAATTTTGCTATAAAAAAGAACTAAAAATTAAAGTCGTGCCAGGCTGAGCTGCCCCAACAGAGGACTTTTGATTTCTCAATTTCCAAGCAAAGAATAAACCAAATTTCCAATTTCCAATTTTTTTTAAAAAATAAAAATAAAAAGAGATAGAGAGATGAAACTAGGCAACTGACTGTAATTTCCGTGGTTTCCCTTCCATTTCTCGGCAACCAAACAGATTCTCAAGCTCAAGAAACGAACAAGGAAAAAACATTCGATAACAGAGAAATTGAAAGAGCATCGCACCAGATATATGCAAGTGTTCAAACTCCAACGACGTAATAGCACATGGATAAGAAATTTGGATTTGAGAAAGAGTGAGTGAGAGAGAGAGAAACAGAGAGAGAAAAAGGAAATTAGGGTTTGAGAGCAGAAACTCGAAAGCTTAGGCGGAAAAATCGAGAGACAAAGCGAGGGAGCAAAGGGCGGGAGGGGCAACGAAAAAAGAAGCAAAAGCAATTACCAAATTTTTCGTTGAGTTCGAGTCATTTCTACGCCACTCTCTCTCTCTCTCTCTCTCTCTCTCTCTCTCTTTGTGATTTGAGACCATTTTTTGGACACACAGAGAGAGGAGAGAGAGAGGAGACGTGGGGCAGCTGCTTTAGTTTGACATACACGTGCTGCTATGGAGAATGCGGAGCACGCTCCATTTCAGTGGTTTAAAGCTAGTCACGATGTCACGTGCCGTTGTGCTGTACGGTAAATGTGTGTCCACGTTCTGGCGTTGGTTCCTAACCAAAACTTCACGTGCCTATGACCCTACGAGCTATCTATGACTCTGTCACTCCGAACTTTCGTGTATTCGATTGATTATTCGTCCAATTTCCAGATTTTAATATTTTGTGACATAAACTTACTAAGAGATGTCAAATACAAACACTAATTTGAATTTAATGAATGATGTGGCTATTTGACATATTGTATAACTCAATACTTTATAAATGTTAAAAAATATTATTATTTTATTATTATTTTTTAATGGATTTAAAAAACAATAAAAGCTGGTGGGGTTAGAAGAATAAAAAAATTCGATGGCACTGATTAAAGACAACAAACAGTAATCAAAGCTAAGTGGGGCCAAAGAAAATAAAAAATTCATACCAAGGAAATAACGCCTCCAGTATGTTGCAGTCAATTTTGACGTCTTTGCTACCTTCTTTTCCATGTCAGTAATGACAACTCAATTGGATCTCTAAGTAGCTTCAATTGTTACCGTTTGTCATACCACCAATCATTTAACGGGTCAATTAGAAATGCTCTAACAAACTCAAGAAAAATAAAGAATTTTTTGACCAAGAAAATACCTCAATTCTCAACCTAAATAATAGAGAATAATCCACCAATATGTGATTGAAAAATGAAATGTAGGTGTTTTTTTTATATCGCTAATGGCTCCTAAATAATTTTAACTCGTCCAAGATGGGTCATGAGGAGTATATTGAATTTAAAATATCTAGAAGAGTTCTTTATGATTGCAAAAGGGGCATGAGAAATGTTAGAGAGAGAGAGAGAGAGAGATGGAGAATGGTGATTTTAAACATGAATAACTTATTTTATCTTTGGCCATAATTACCACTAGCCTTTCTGCACGTGCTTCCGCACCTGCGAGAGGTTTTTTTTTTTTTTTACTTTAAATTTATTTAAAATTAAAAAAGATAATGGGTAGTTGTGGTCCATAAAAATAGGATCCATTATCTGATTATTCTTTTTATTTTATTTTTTTTAATATGAAAAGTGTGAATTTACCATATTATCCTCATTTAATTAGTAATTTCAATTCTTAATGTTTGCATTATCCAAGGGTATTTTCTGGTATTTTGAATGTTTCACCATTCTCTGCCTTTTGCTTTATATATATAGATTAAGAATTAAAAAAACATTTAAAATATAAATTAAATTTACTCAATACACACACATACGTTCCTGCAACCCTAGTTAGACTTTTTTCACAAACCATCATATCTTCCTACAACTCTAACAAGATTTATACGCTTATATTGGTGAAAACATACATAGTATTTATTTATAAGGGTGAGATTGAAGTTAGGGAGGCTTCGAATGAGGTGTGAGTTAATTTTTTGGCATTTTCCAAGTTTAGGGTTGCATGATGGTCACTGATTACGTGCGGCAGACGAGTACCAAACATGATTCCACTAAAACATTAAACATATTTTATTTGATCGGCTGTTAACTTTAGATGTAGTAGAGGTCCACTGTAAAGTGGAAAGGGGTTTGGTATCGTATGACCGAATCTTACCTATTATTTGGTGGCGACGAATCGAAATGTAATTTTTTTTTTAAATAACTTGTTGTCGATCACAAATTTAATGTAAACTATTTTGACCTTACTTATATTGAAGGAACAAGAACAAGGTGACACTGCTACTGAAGGCAACAATGTTGGAACAAAATATGTAATGGACTATATTGATCAATTCATAACTTGCGAGGTAATCATTTTGAGTATCTTTTTTTTTTTTTTTTTACGTGGCATCAATGTTTCAAACTTTAACTTCAAATAACATGGGTTTAATGTGTACATATTCAAAGTTAGAGATGCATTAATTAGATGGACTTGTGCATAAGGAAAAATGAATAATATTGTAATTGTTATTAGAAGGTCTGATTTTGAAGGTCAGGGCAACAGTAAATATGAGTCTTGCAAGTCTAGCGAGACAAATGGTGTAATGTCAGCTGCAAATGTTGATACAAAAAAGTGTTCGAGGGACACTAGTACCAAGAAATATGGATGTCCATTCTTAACAAAAGGTGTCAATACTGATGATGAGGATGATTGGAAGTTTTACAGAGCACATAACCATGTTGTTTCAGAATATCTTTAAGGTCATTCATTTGTAAGGCAACTTTCTGAAGAGGAGAATGTCTTGTTGGTTGACATGTCTAAGAGTTTGGTAAAACCTATAGATATTTCGGTCATTGTGAAGGAAAGAGATGCAATGAATATTTCAACTATTAAGACAATATATAATGCTAAGATCCGAAATAGAACCAAAGAATTTGATGGGGGAACATAAATGCAACAATTGCTTACTAAGTTGTCCGAACACAATATTATTGAGTAGTATAAGACATTTGGTGATATTGTAATTGACTTATTTTGGATACACCCTATTACGATTGAGATTTTGCAGGCATTTCCATATGTATTTATCATGAATTGCACTTATAAAACTCATAGGTATCGTTTCCCACTATTGCAAATTGTTGGGGTGACATCTACTAATATGAAATTCTCTGTTGCCTATGTGTATATTAATGCCAAGAAAGAAGACAATTACACATGAGCATTAACTAGATTGATGAGGTTGTTGGATGATGATTGTCTTTCTAGTGTTATTGTCACCAATCGAGAGTTAGCACTCATAAATTCCATTACGTCTATATTTCCAAGTACACAACATTTATTATGTGTATGACATATTAATAAAGGAGTGTTTGCAAACTGTAAGAAGTTATTTGGGACCCTAAAACAAAGGAAGCAATTTAATGGGGCTTAGAATACTTTGTTTGGTTTAGAAACGGAGGAGGAATATTGGCGTTGTTTGCGACAGATTGAGTCTAAGTTTAGTGAATTTAAAAGGGCTCTCGAATACAAACATGACAATTGATTAAATCCATTTAAGGATAGGTTTGTGGCCACATGGATATACACTTATAGCGAAAATTGCACATGCAAAGTTGAAGCGACAACTTTGCTCAAGTTAACTTAAGTTTGAGGGATCGTGGGTAGATTCACTCATTGTTAAAGCTGGAACACACAAATATTAAGGCATATTTTGAAAAGAGTCGATGTTTTATTCAACATATGGTCAAACATCCGGAGTTGAGAGAGTTAGTAGGTTTGTTTCTATAACAGTTTTGAGTGTAATTGTGTGCGAGTTAAAAAAGGTAAATTCAGTTTACTTATTGCATGTGCATATATGGCCTACATAGTTAACTTTGTAATTTATTTTAAAACATGTTTGAGATGGATAAGGTGGATGCTCTATCATGTGGTTGTGCTATTCGTCGAACCCACCAATTACCGTGTACACATGAAAATGTGGTGTAGAGAGATCGTGGTGTACCAATCCTACTTGATGGGATGCATTCACATTGAAGGAAATTAGATCTTATCAATGTATGAAAGAGTAGTCAGGATACAACTTCACCAGGAAAGTCGCAATTACAAAGATTCAATATGTGGTATGAGCAACAAGATGATGAAAAGAAGAGATAACTCCAGATGATACTCAAAGAGCTAATGAACCTTAGTTCTACTTTGCTTACTGAACCAAAAATAAGTTCTACTTTGCTTAATGAACCAAACATAAGTTACAGACCAAAGGGAGACCGCGAAAAGTTGACACTTATACTTGTTGTTAGCCATAAGCATTTGAGATTGTTAAGGGTACCTTTATCCATTTTGGTTATGACAGCCACTCACTAATGCTTATGATGGCACGATCAGCCTCCATTGCTTCACCTGAAAATAAACCAAAGGAGAGCTTCACTACCTCACTAAAAAGCAAACCGAATATAGAGACATAGTTATGGCAAGGACATTGCTCATAATGTCTTATGTTTTTAAGAAGTGTATTCGAGAGCACAAATGATACAAAGAAATTGAGCGAGCGCTTAATTATTTTGGTGATGGATTTGCACAATTCTTTTGTTGGATGACCATGCTTGACGTGGATTGACTTGGATAACCCATGAAATATGGTGTTCAAAACTGATGACTTGGCGATGTTCTCCATAAGGAAGTCAATCTCGAGTTTGTCCTTGTGATTAAAGCTTTTGGTGGGTTGGCCCATATGGTTGTCTTCTAACATCATTACTTTGTAGTGGTCTTCCACATCCTCCTTGTCATCTAAAATCAAGGGCAAAACAATTTGTGTGACAGTGGCGTTGATATCTAGCCATAACTGAGATTTCTCGACGGTTTTCGGTAAGTCGAAGACTTGGAGGATTTGCGTGGCGTAATAAGGATCGCCCAACACCTTCCAATACTCATCAACAGTGGCCATACAACAACAAGTCTAGAGCAACTAGCAAAGTCTAAGAAAAATGAAAAAATTGAAGAAGAAAGTGAAAGAGCTAGGGTTGAAAGCAAATGTTGCTGAGACTTAAAATGAGAGACGTTACTCTTATTTTCCCAATTTGGTTATAGCTTGGTAAGAGATATGATAGTTTTCTAATTGTATTAGGATTTACCATCGACTACAACTGCAGAATTTCCATCCATCGTGCCATTTAAATTGTACAGGGTTCCATCGAGCAAAAAGCAACTGCAAAAATTACGTAGCAATTCCATTTAAAATGTATTTTAACATTTTATATTCCATTAAAGAATTAATTAATTATGTTTTTTGTTTGTTTAATAATTAGTATGAATGCTCAACAGAGAAGCATGGTCTGTTGGGGGACCACGTTGGGGCTAATCCTCTTGAGAGGCTAACCTTGCCGCCCTAAGTCTCCTCGTTGAGGGTCTAGGACGCTCTCTATCAAGTCGAGATGATGCAGCCTCAATAGTACTTCTACAAGTCCTTTTCATATTTGAAAAACAATATTAGGTATAATCTCAGTAACAAATTCAGTAGACTACCACTATAAAACAGAAATAAATTCGGTAGACAACCACTGAAACATTGAAACAAATTCATTAAACTACCACTAAAACAATGCAATGATTTCGGTGGTAACCCATCGAAAGTTAGGGCTATTTTAGTAAGGCCAGGTTCAAACTCATTCATCCATTTTTAACAAAATCACAACTATGAATACATATTTATACTTTAAAACACATCAAATCTTTGAAATATCACTCAGAAACATAAAATTACAAATCAAAATCGAAGGCTAACCTTGCGTTCTTCACGACCCTGGATTAGTGGCGTCGTTGTCGAGAAGTTGTGCGATGAAGTTTAGCAATACACGGGTCTTCAATGGGGTTTAGCGATACGAGTTTGCGATACGGGTTTGTGATGGGATGGGTTTTAGTAATATAACGAGTTATCGATAGAGTGTAAAAAAATAAAGTGTGTGATGGGTTTAGGTTAGTTAGGATAAATTAGGAAGAAATAATGTGTGTAGAAAGGGTACATAATCTCCGACAACATATTCAATGCATTCCAAAAGCTCCGTTTTATGTTTAACTCTTTCTCGAAAAAGTTCTCAATCCCAAAAAAAGTATAGCAACAAATCTCACATGAACCATCCGAACATTGATCAAATATTGGAGGAAGATTTAGATATAGTAAATGACCGAATGAATAATCATCACTAACAATTTTCATCAAGCTTTAGATGATGTAAATATGCGAACACTCTGTAGTAATTTGGCAATATCTCTTTATGCAAAACTCCAATTGATGTGGAGTTCCTCCCCAAGGATGTGCTTCCCACGCTCTGATACCAATTGACAGCGCACGTAGTGGGCAAAGAATGACAACCACAAAAAACCTTAATCCTGAAATTGAGGACACATGCCTCTAATATACCAAAACAACATATGCTCATCTATCTCAACAAGATTATTTCGAGCCGCCAACTAATAAAGTTTATGTGGTATAGTCTGTTAGTGTTCATTTCTTTTGTCTCAAATTTTACAACTATTGATAAATTAATTTTTGGTAGTTGGGCGATATGAAGGTTGAGCTCATGTGCTTCTGCATTTTTTCCCACACATCTCAATCTTGTTGTTTTCGCATATAGGTCGCTTTCAGTTGTTGCCATCACGTTGAGGCACGACCCCTAAACCTTGTTGCTACAAGCAAAACTTTCTTATATATTAGGACCTCCTTAAACTCCAAAACCTCTTCGACAGAATTAAGCCAATCTAGAAATTCTCCGTGTTGTCAATTCTTGAACCCGCATCTCGACGCTGCACATCTAGATTCTCGATCAGTCTCATTTCTTCACATTGAACTTGCTCGCCAAAAGGATTTGTTTCCATTTTTTAGGCAAGCAACTCAACTTGTTGTGCCAAGCATCCAATATCGTCCCTTCCATACACATCATTTGTATTAGGTTCACGTCCTTGGCTCATTCCACTACTTCCCTTTCTTCACAGCATGATGCACCTAAGCTCCAATACCAACTGATGCAGCGTATTAAAGCAAGGGTGTTTGGAAACACGAATCACAAACCACAAATCACCAATCCCCGTTTAATCTAAGAATTGAATTTGTTGATTCAAAGAATGCCCAAATCATGAGCAAATGATCCATGTTAACAATCACGATTGTTTCAAGCTTAAATCATCCATTCAACTAGTCTTGAAGAGGAGATCTATACAAACGTGTTAAACCCTATAGCTAAGCAAACCATATATAAAAAACAAAACAAGACATTTTAGCTTCCAAAATACAGACCGCATAGGGTTTAAATCTACTTGTTACCCACAAAAGGTTCTTATTTAAAGCTGGGTTGGGAACAACCCTGACCATTCCAAGTTGGGTCAAGAACAACCCTGACCATTCCAACAGAGAAAATTCATAAATGATCAACATGAGAAGAAGATGGTCCCAACTGTTCCTAAGTAACATCCAAAGTAATAGACAAGTTCCTACCCCCACCAAAAGCACGAGCCTCAGATCGTATAATATATATATATATATATATCATTGCAAGTCCTCTTATTAAGACTTAAATTCCACATAAGTAAAACCTATTCCCATAAATATTAACATATACAGAGCATAATCTTATATATATATATATATATATTCAATCATCAGTGTAATAAGGCTTATAGAAATGTAGAGAGATTGAGCAGAAGAAAGAGGATAGAATTTCAGAGAGAGAGAGAGATTGGAGAGGAAGCTAGCTAAGAATGTATTAGCTCAGCTCCAATATGTCATGCATATATTGTGCTCTGACAAAACCGTTAGGAATGGAATATTCCTCATTTACATCATTCAATCCTAGCCACTCATTTAACTATCCTATGAGATAGAGACAAGTGGCACAAGACTATTACATTTTCAGCTGCATATTTGGATTGTGATCCAAAGCTACCAAAGAATAGAAACTTCTTTTTGTTCTAATTACATTTCAGCAATCACACTTATAAACCAACACTCCCTTCTAAGTATTGTGCTGAAATGACTCCTAGAGCTTTCCTCGGATATTCAAAACAATCTCTTGCCAAAGGCTTGGTAAAAATGTCAGCAAGTTGCTCTTCAGTTTTGCAATATAGTAGATCAATCTCACCATCTTGAAGTGCATCTCGAATGAAATAAAAGCTTCGATTGATAAGTCTGGTTTTGTGATGATGAACTGGATTCTTCGATATAGCAATAGCTGAAGTATTATCATATAGCAATTTAGTTGGTTCTACTTGCTCTTCCCCAAAGTCTGATAGTACAAACCTCATCCAAATAGCTTGTGCAGTAGCTTGTAGCTATAAAAAATAATACATAATATAGGCAATCAATTTGGCGATCCAAAATGTCTAAATATCATTCAATAACAATAGGTAAACTTTGAAAAAGAAAAAGATAGCCTACAAGATTATTAAATTCAAATAGAATTCCAACACAATGATTGTCTTATGCAAAGATCATTCATCATTCACAATTCAAAATTCACAAAACACAAAAACAATCATAAAATATAAAAAACAATAAAAAAAACTCACTTCACTCGTTTATTCTTAGGAGGTAAATATAGAAATAAGACATTGCTTAACCTTAAAAATGCTTTAAAGTGTGAGAAAATTTGTGGCAAACCTTGTCACCGCTAGACATATGATCTCCTTATTGTCGGTGTAATGCCTTATCAAAGTAAGCACTAATGTATGCTCATAAACAAACTTCACCAATATCAAATCAATACAATGGGCGGCAAATGGAGTCGACCACAATTTCTTCCTTTTTTCCATAAGTTTCTTCTATGAATTCTTATTTTTTTATACCATATCTGACCGGACCCTCTCATTCTTCGCATGGACATGTTTTAGCCCTTTGGGCCATGTGCACAAAGTCCCACATCGAATCCCAAATAGTCTATAAAAAAGGTTCTTGCCCCAAGATACCAGGTAATAGTAATTTGGCACAAACTATTTGTACCCTGATCATATAATTAGAATGCATATAATTGGAAATTGCTTTGTCCCACCAGGTAATAGTAACTTGGCACAAACTATTTGTTGCACGTCGCAAATTATTTAGTGCTCAACTCATGCATGGTAAGGAGTTTAAACCCTGATCATATAATTGGAAATTGCTTCCATCGTGGAGAAGTAAAACAAACTATTTGTGGCATTGAATGAAATTCCACAATTGAATAACCAACGCTCGATCTTTAAATGGACATCCTTTATTTCCTCCTTTTTTTTTTACTTTGAAATTAAATGTACTTTGTTGAGCTTGTGAGGACACACATACCTGTCAATTGGTCTTCTAGGCCTAGGAGCTAAAAAACTCTCACCACTTGGAGTTGGAACACTCCAACAACACTCCAACTCCCACTCTCATTCCCACTGCCAATTTCATAATTCATAGATTTCAAATCTTCATTAGATGTTTCACTCCCAAATTGGCCTTGCTCATGAAGTAATTCATTTTGCTTCTCCATGGTCATCTTGAATTTTTTTAAAGTACTCCTCACATTCTTTTTTGACAGGTGAAACCGTTGAACAAGGCTTTATATTATTGTGAGTCTGAGCTAAGTGATCTTTGAGCCTAATAATACTCCCAGTGCAATTTTCATCACAAAAACACCTTAAATATTTGTCCCCTTCATCTTTGTTTCCCCACTTCCAAACAAAATCCTTCGTCATTATCAAATGGAGAGACTGCAATAAACAAATCAATTCACCAACAAGTTTTTATTTTCCTAGGTTTCTAGCGTATGTCAATTTAAAAATTCTTAGCTTTGGTATATTATTGATTTCAGCCCCGCCCAATTTTGCAATTTCATGGCTTTTGTCAATTCAGAAAATATGTATTGGTCCGAATGCATTGCCAAGTTACCCACCAAGACTAGACTCTACATTTCTTTGTATTATAACGGTTGCCCACAAGCGGGAAAAGCACTTCAAAATTGAAAGCGCGAAGACAAAGAAACGCTCCAAATCAAAAGAAAGGAGAAAAATGAGAAGAGCTTCAATAAGGGGTCGGCGACCAAAGGAGTCCTTCAACCCACGGCCACCGCCAGCAACGCCGCTGGACCACTTCCGCCACCGAGACTCCGATGCCAGTTTCGCAAGTAGCCGCCCTTCCTCCGTGGGGATGGGCCCCACCTCCAACGCCCTCGACCTCTACAAAGACCGCTCCTTCCAGCAGGCCACCCTCTCCTCCATCAATTCCTACTTGGCCTCCCACTCTCTGCAAATCTTCCTCAAATTCCCGATCCCCTCCGCCAAGGAAATCACCGAAACCTTAAAATTCCTCGTCGCCCGCCTCGACTACCCTAACCCCAAGCTCGAAGACGACCTCCCCGTCATACTCAAATTCCTCAAATGCCCCTTCAAGCCCAACAAGTCCGTGCTCCGAAACCCTACCGTCAACCACCACCAGTGGCCTACTTTGCTCGCCGTCATCCACTGGCTCTTCCAGATTGTGCTCTACAACGATCATCTCGCTTCCAATTCCGGCGCCTTCGTCGACAACAACGCCATGTCTGCGTACGCGCTGGAGAGCTATTCGTATTATATTAGCGGGGATGATGATTCCGTGGAGGCGTTGGATCGGCAGTTCTTGGAGAAGTTGGAGGCGGAGAGGGAGAATGCGGAGGAGAGTATTAGGGTTTTGGAGGCGACCGCGGCGGAGCTGGAGGGGAAGATGGAGGAGATGAGGTCCGGGCCTTCCAAGAGGGAGGCGCTGGAGAAGGAGAGGGGTGTGTTGGAGCAGGATGTGAACAAGTTCAATGAAATGATTGGGAGTCTGGCAAAGAGTGTCGCGAAATTGGAGGCCGTTTTGGAGGCAAAAGAGAAGGAGTTGGAGGCCAAAGTGGCGGACACTCGGAGGATTTGCGAGGAGAATGAGGAGTTGAAGAAGAGGGTGGAATTGCAGACCTTCAATGCCAGGGACGTGGATAGAATGAAGAGGGAATTGCAGGCTGTGGAGAGGGATATAGGTGAAGCCGAGCTGGCGAGGAATGCGTGGGAGGAGAAGGCTTGGGATCTTGATACCATGCTTAGCCATAAGTTTAAGGAGCTTGAGACTTTGGCTATGGAATGCAACCAGGCTATGAGGAGGTTTGTCCTCCTTATCATGTGATTTTAGTGTTGCCAATTGATTTATGAAATTTTTGTTGCATAATGCATGAAAATGATAAGTTGATCTAGATGTTCATGGACCCATTAAGCACTTTACCTTGGGCATTGATTTGTTTGAAGGTGTTTGCTTACTCTTTTCGTGGGTCATCTATGCCTTACAAATATTCTTTAGGTTGACTAAAACATCCAAGATAGTTTTCATGAATTGCCACATGTTTTAGCCGCTTTTTAAGTGCTTTAAGTTGAGATAAGTAATTATTGTTCTTTTCCTTGTTTGTTTATGTCAGTTCTTATTTCTTGAAGTTTTAATTATATTGGTACTATGAATGAATCAAAAAAGACGCAGTCTAAGTTTGTTTGATTATTTGTTTTAATTGCTTGCTGGCTAATGACAGTTGACAGTGCCATTTCGACGATTTTACTCATCGTTGTATGCAATCGTTCTCTTTTTGGTGGTAGCAGGTTGAAACTTGGTAATGGCTTTCAGTATGTATTGAATGCTAAGGGATCAACACCAGCTGATATGATGGGGATTGACTACAAATTAACATTAAAGCCAGCACTTAACTCTTACTCTGATGATATAAAGAAAAGCTCTGTGGAAAAACTGGAAGAGTTGATTTCCCTTCAGCAACAGTCAAGTGAACTTTCTGCTACAATTGAGGGAAAAAGAAATTTTATAGCGACACTTCAATCTCATATTGACGAAGTAAGTGGATCAACACTAATCCTTATACAGATTAATTTTTTCCACATAGGAAAGGGCTGAGTTCTTTATTAGTGTAGGGTATTATCGTTTTCTTGTTAGGTTATTTGAAAAGTGCTCATGGGTACAAAACTTAGTCAATTACTGCATGAGTGCACGCTATACCAGAAGTATGTAGAAGTCAGTCCTGATCTCTTGGACTACAGGGGTCCAAGAGATTTGTGGTCACTCACCGTTGGATGTAAATTCAACGGTTCACTCATTCTTGCACTCCTTTTAAGACACTTTTTTGAACCACTGGATTAATATCCAACAGTGGGTGACCACAATCTCTTGGACTCCTGTGGTCCAAGAGATCGGGACTGATGTAGAAGTAACCTTTCATGGCCTGGTTGTTCTTGTCATAAAACCACGTAGTAACATCATTCTGTCTGATGATGAACCTTTTCGTTATTTCTTTCCATGAAAAAATTCTCCACTGCTCAAAGAAACTAATCCACAAATAATTTCCACATTTCAGTTTCACAGGGGTATGAGCGTGCACGTATGTACACACAGACACATATTGGCTAGATAGATTCAGGAGTTTACAATAAGCATGAACTTGACAGAACCAATCTGGTTTCAGAAGTTTCAACAGTGTGTTTGGTTTCAGTTCAATCAAACCCAGCATGACGTAAATATGAACGTGGTGGCACTGCTGTGTTCAAGCTTTACCATTATGTTTTAGTTCTGTTTTGCATACTGGTCTTGATGCTTCTTTCTGGTTTTATTGTTTTGGCCCGTATCTACACAAGTTTTTATGCACCAAATTCTTTACCTTAGCAAATTTATTTTGTGTCTTCTAGTAATGTATAAGACTTCATCCTGTCGATTATTAGGTATATATTGATGAACATTTAGAACATAGGCTGTTCTATGAAATTTAAAGATGATCAAATGGTTGAGTGGTTGGAATTGAACCCTGGTCCGCTGCTTTTCTTTTGATAATTTTTTAGCCCCTGGGTTTCTGCTGATGGATCCTGTTGTTTTTAGGCGTAGGATTGATGTTTTTGTTGAACAAGTTATCTCTCCATCTTATTATGTCCAGCTATGATGTTACACATTAGTTTTATAAACTGATATTACTCCCCAGTGCATTGCTATGCTCTGAGCTTGAATTATTGCTACCAAGTTGAGCATAATGAAGTCCGATTTATTAGTGTTGTATGTCTAACCAAGTAAAAAATCACTGTAACTGTTATGATTATTTGCATTTGTGACATAAACTAGCATTGAAAACAAATTATTTAGGAGAATAAGTCACATTTCTTGTACTTATGGGCAATCTGATGCCACTGGGTTTTATGCATCTATTGGCAACTATCAGAAATTTCTGGTTATATATTATTTAAAAGCAATGCCTTCAGTTTGTTGATATTGGCTTGGATAGAATGGTTTCTGGAAGTTGGTATTTCTCTTATAGAGGAAAGGGAGGACCATTTCCAAATATTGATCCTTTGGCAACTTCTGGAAACCAGCCTTACTTTTGAAGCGTCTTGTGGTTTTTATTATTTATTTATTTATTTATTTTTTATGGCTAAACGTTTGAAACTTGTGGGATAAATGACCTCAGTTAATCTAATTGGTTTTGCTGCACTGTGGTTTGGAGGAAAGAGATAGTATTTGCAAGGGTTTTTTTGATTTCATATTTTACTCATGAATAATTTATCCATCAGGTGGAAGCTCAACTTAATTTGTTGAAGAAAGATACGCACGACTACACTTACAGATGTACAATTGAAGCCAGACAGATGATGGACGATGTTCAAATGGAGGCTCATAACTTGGATATTTTGGAAAGAGACGCAGAAGAGATTCTGAAGGTATTGCTACTTATTTCTTGGACAATTAAATTTAAGGTTTCAATTTACTTGTTAATGGAAATTTGTCAAGCTTTAACTCGTAATAAATTTTATTTTTCTCGTAGACCTCCAAATTGAAATTGCAGGAGACAATCAAACAAACTGAAGAAGAAACGAAGAAGTGCGCTTATGAACTCATGACTGTTATTGACTCGGTCTCAAAGCACAAAGAATACGTGCAGTCTAAGATTTTAGAAATGAGGAGAGATGTCTCAGAAACTGCTGTTGCGGTATCTGACGCTCACAAAGGTTCCTTGCAATCCCAATTTGGTTTTCTGTCTCATGCAAACCAGCAATAGGTAACAACGCTCCAATTTGTTTCTCTGTCTTGAGCCATTGTCTTGCTTGCTGTTTATCCGGTATTTTATATGCTCGTAAAAGTACCGCCGCGATATCATCTGATTGGTAAAAACTGCGATCTTAATTAATTTAGTGATCTTTGTAACTTATTTTCATCAATGGAACTAATCAGATGGGGAAATAGTTCACAATTTACAATTCGGATTTAGGCTGTCAACTGAATAGGAGATTGTGGTATTCCGAGTTTGTATGGTAGCGGTATTTGTGGATCTTACAAAGCTTTACCATGTCAACATATATTGGAGCTGAATCTGATGCCCTCTCGAGCTAAGTTTTTAATTTTTATACTCTTTGTCCAGCACAAAAGTCATTCATAGTCTTTCAATAGGAGTATCAATATATACTAGTCAAGTCCACTTTTCTTATTACAAGGGAAACAAGATTAATAGCTTTTATTGACACTTGAAAGATAATGTTTATATACCTACCTAGCTTAGATATTAAATAAAATTTAATTTTTGGCCAGGAAATGAAATTATGTCCAAGGACAATTGGGAAAAGTTATAAAACAGAAGGGAAAAAAAATAAAAATTGGAAATTAGAGAACTACGCTAGGGCTGTCCCCACTAGCCATGCAATTAAAATCAATTTAACCCTAAAATTTTGTGCACCCTGGTGGTCATAATTGTTAAATAAAGTGTATTAGCGAAGAAGCGAAATTAAAGTCTCTCATAATCTAAGAGCACGTTAACCTTTGAAGTCCATACTTCAAATCCTGCCCATAACAAGTGTTCACCTTTTTAAAATGGGCCAGAATCAAATCATGGGATTAAGCCCTTGGGCCCAAAAATGCAAGTATCGGGAAGGCTAGAATGAAGGATAATATTGAGGTCATAATGAGGGGTATTTAATAGCCGTCCAATCAAGTATAGAGTTATTATTGTACTGTTGGATATAACACACTCATCATAATCCCTCAACATAGAAGCTCCGTGTTGCTCATTCTCTACCAACTCCTTTAACAGGGAAATTCCATATCATCTTTCAGTGACCCATTGAAGCAGGTTATGGCCCACCTGGCTGTCAATGCTCATCTTTGATAACCTCCCCGGCCATAAAAGCATCTCCTTGGGCTAGGCCTTTCTTCCCAGGGTGAATGAACTTCACCACCCACGCTCCTACTCATTATACACCGCTATTTACATTCTGATTTTTTTTTTTTTTTTTCCCAAATGCTTTTCCTTAACATGGGACCTACAATTTTATTGCTTGGTAAAATAAAATAAAAAATCAATTTACAGCAAGTCAATAATGTACAAGAAAATGTGCTTGACCTTGTTTCGTTTCGATGCCGTTCAACGCCTCCACAAACAAGGTAACAATCTTGTAGCACCACTTTGATTTTTCACAAATTCACAGGCCAAATATTCTGCAAGTAACATTGATATGCTTGCAACATTCACTGCCCCGCATAAATCCCGTTCAAACATTATTTATTTGCCAAACATTGTCATCCAATTAAAGCATTATGTTATTCAGTAACCGTCTCATTATCACAGAAGCTGGCATAAGACGAAAATCAACAGCAGTAGATCTGGACCAACCAGTTCAGTCAATACTAATGTGGGCATCGGATCCTTAGATGAGTTTGTTTGTTTTTGTTTTTTTGTTTTTTTTCCTGGCCAAGCAAGTCGCTACAATGCAGAGATACACAACAGGACCGGGAGATGCTTTCCTTTGATTCGTAAATCAATGACCATTCTCACATCTTCATGAGCATATAGGAAGCATATCCCCTCCTCCCGAAAATACTTTTGTGGAATCTAATGTTCTAATATGGCTTGACATGTATGGATACGGCTGTCAGCATGTAAGAAGGGTAGTAAACTTGCCAGATTAGTTTCTATATTACCTTATCATAGCACTGAAGGTTGGCGAAAGTGTTCACGAACGTAAGCTGTTGCATGAGGAGAAGCAGGGCCAGAGGAAGTTTGGGGCGACCTTTTAACAAAGGGATGGTTCAATAGCTGAGCTGCAGTAGGTCGATTATTAGGGTTAACTTGTAAACATTTGAAAATGAAATCTCGTGCATCCGCTGACAGTGAATCAGGAACTGGAGGAGGTTCACCCCTGCCAATCTGAAATAATGCTTGCATCTGCCAATCAACAGACAAGAATATGATTTTTCTCAGATTTCTAAAACGACTCCACAAGGGATAATCAAGGGATCTATCATGTCTTTCATATGACTGACTCTGTTTTTTCTTTTAGAATATACCATTTTAACAAATCAGTACGACATTTTTTGTTGTTATTTTATAATTTCAACATATGTCTTGGACTTCTCTAATGTTTCAAATTGATTAAGAATATTCACCCTAATTTTCCCCTTGTAACTTTTCCTCTCTCTTCTCTCTTCCCTTCACTTCCTCTTTCCCACAACTAGCATTAGAACATTATGTCATCAATTTTATAAGGCTTTCTAAAGACTAACTGATTGCTGAGAAGAAACCTCTGGATTCAGGTTTTAGAAGGGGTGAAAAAGGGGTCACGATTAAGGAATTTTCTAGGCATGGGGAAAAAAAAAGAAAAAAAAGAAAAAGGAAATTAGGCCTTCTTTGTGATCTGATTATAGTAGTTGGTGAAACTAGCAGCTTTCAGAGGTAGGATTTCATTGATGGTAATCTAGTTGCATGGAAGAGTGAAAAATGTTGTTAGGTCCAGTGCTGAGGTTGAGTGCAAGTAAAGATGATCTGCATAAAATCACATGGTGGGGATGGCTGGTAGCAGGGTTGGATTCTATGTCTGAAAATAAGGTGGGGGATGTGGGAACTTTGTCAAAATGTTCATCTTTCTTCTAACTTTTCTTTCTTTCTATTTAATACGAGTATGCTGTTTCTTATCCTAAGAAAAGGTAGAAGCTTAGCATTTTATATACAGAAGTATTGAACATACGCCTTCCAGGTGAGAGTATGGAGGCTGACGGGTTAACATCTCTAACACAGCACATCCAAGGCTCCATATGTCAGCTGCAAGCCCATAGCCACGATTCTTTTGATTAACAACCTACAATTTACAGCTTACTGGTTAACGGGTTAACCCAAAACCAATGATACAGACAAGCATGCTTGGACTAACCTATGCCCAATTATAGGATTGCAACTGAAAATTAACTTTATCAGAGAACAAAATAAAATAAAATAAAATTAATAGATGTGAATTAAGTTTCTTTTACCGGGCAAATGATGTGGATTAAGGTAAAAGAGTAATGCAACAATTACAGATAAATACTAATTTTAATTCAAAAGAGCCTAATCATAAAATAATGTAAAAGACAAATTTGTCCTACTTCATGTTCTTATCCATAATGCATCTTATACCAATTTTACCTTTGCTTGTCTCTAAGTTACCATATCGCAAGCACCAAAAGATAGTTTAACCGAAAATTTCTTTTTTGCTTGTCCAGATAAAAAGATGAAAGTTGAAGTTGTAGAAAACACTTGTTTTTTTTTTTTCAACGAAATCTAACACATCCGACGAAACAAAAAGCACAAGTGGTAGAGAGATTGTACTCGTTTTACTATTTCTTCCTGTTATTGGTGGATTACTTGTCCACCTTGTATGGTTTTTTATGAAATAAAACTTCTCTTTTAAAAATTTTAAAAAAAGTAAATAGAGAGATTGCAGAATCATAAAAAACATAAAAATTTGGTCCAAGAAACTAAGGCTAAAAAAGTTGAAAAAGATTACATATATACATATTATAAATATAAGAAGCAGCAAATGAGGAGAAAACAGTCTGCACAAAGGGCAATACATATTTGTTTCTCTACTTAATGTATTTGGCAGGACACGTAGCGATGGTCAGATTTATCAACATTTTATTCAGCTGAAGTGAGAAATGTATCTGTTTCTATAAGATATTTACTGTAAAGAGAGGAGGCAAACCTCGGGGGCCATCCAATAAGCAGTCCCTTTGCAGGATTTCACATCATTGAATTTGGTTGCCTAGGAAAACAAAAGGCCAGAGTAGAATGGTCTAGCATTAGAAATTCTATGAATTTTTTTATTAAAATAAAATACAAATTCTATGAGAGAGAGAGAGAGAGCATTAGAGATTCTACCTTGGCTAACCCAAAGTCTGCAAGTTTCACAGATCCACTCGCATCCACCAATATATTAGCACATTTGATATCCCTGTGAATCACGTTACGATCATGAAGATATGTCAACCCACTCAAAATCTGCTTTGTGAACACAGAGACTTGAGAATCCCTCAACAGATACTTTTCATAGAGATTTGCGAGTGAGCCTTTTGTTACAAGCTCAAGGAAGATATAGAGCTTAGTTTCATCCTGAAATAATATTAATTTGACCAATTAGTGTACAAAACAAGAGAGTCCAATAAATGAATGTTAAATTAACCTTGAAATATATGATAAATTAATTTGACCAATTAGTGTACAAAACAAGAGAGTCTAAAAGCTATTTTGTCACATGATTGCAGCTTGGGTAGTCGCATTGGTCTAGCATTTCTTTAATTGTTTGTTTTATAGTTCTACAAATATATGTACACACATGCACATAGAAATGCCTATGTACTAACTACAGTATAAAAAAAATGTTAAATGAAAACTCGTCCTCATTCCCAAAAGGACATAAAAGAGTCAAGAAAAAACATAATGAGTAAACGTTATGCTTCCAACTACATAAAGATCTAAATAGAAATGAAAACCAAGAAAGGAAGTAGCATACCTTGTCTGTGCCAAGATATTGAACTATGTTGTCATGTTCAAACTGACTCAAAAGATAAATCTCCTGTACCAAGAATCAGGGTATTAGAAGAAAGAATTTTAAGGCATCCAGGAAAATGCCCACAATAGCATCTACAAAAGAGAAAACAAATGTACACAACTGTGTAAAGCTTTAATCATTTAGCGTTAACATGTGCCTTTGGTTTGGACCCATTTATGAAGGATGGAACGGGTTAAAAACTTAAAATTCAGAAACAGACATGGGATGGGGAAGGCAGAGGCCAATAACTGCTGTTGAAATGGTCTGTCCACACCTGAACGGTTTTGTACAAACACGTGTGTGTGTGTATGTAAAACATTTCATTGGATATTTGGGTTAATATTCAATTGATTTTAAGATCAAGACATCTGGTCCAAGACTCAAAAGGAAAGAGCATACGGTGTAGCAGGGGGTAAATACATGGGGTGAGATTGCAAGAGAGAGTGGGGGCTTGCTCTGAAGAAGGGAGAGGGGAGTTGCAGAAATGTAACCCAACTGTGAAACGCCCCATGCCCATCCCAAGATGAGGTCCCAGTAGATATCAAGTCCCAGCTTGCCAAGATAGAATAAATAAAATAAAGTAAAGAATAAAAGATAGTATTTAGTAATTAAACTAGGACAAATCAGAATAAGACTCTTTCTTTACACCTGCTCAAGTTGGATAAGGCTCTGCTTGCCATGGCTTCCTTGATCCAGTAAAGAAACCTCCTTTACAGCAAAAAAGAATCCATCACTGCAAGATAATATATAAATGAAGCATGAGAGAAACAGATAGAGTGAGAACTTAAAAAGTTATATAAGACCAACATGTTAATTTTATGGAACAATATTTTCAGGGACATGCATGAATGATTAAGAAACAACAAATGCATAAACGGATGAGCAGTAATGTGAGAAACTATAGAATTAGCATATAACCATGAATGGTTGTCCCATTTTTCAGGAAAGTGGTAGTCATTATCTCCCTAGCACCAAAAAGAGGAAGGGAAAAAAAAAAAACAAAAACAAAAACAAAAAAAAAAAAGAGAAAAAAAAAAAAAAAGGTTATAGTGATAATGCCGCACGTTTCTATTCATTAAACTCTTCAACAGATTCCTAGTCCCCTATCAAAGTATAGTTATTTCTTTTCTTTCCCCTTTTTCTTTTCAACATTCAAAGTCTTGTTCAGACTGAGGTATATTCAGACAAATTTAACATAATGCTAATCACTAATAACACAGGCATAAGAATTTTAAAAAAATTAAAATTAAAAATAAATAAAAACTGAGCAACACTTGCACAAGTTTTACTTGGAGTAAAAATATTTTGTGTAAAGGGATGCAGGAAACTATCGCTTACTCAGTAAAGCCTTCGTACACAGTTCCATACGAACCACTTCCCAAACGGTGACCCTTTTGCCACGATGACGAAACACTGCGTCTGAATTTCCCGTTTGGCGAAAAAATACTATGGATTGGCTCCAGCTTTGCTCTAGAAGTAGCATCAAAACCAACACTTTCATTTTCATTTTGATTATTGGATGGAGATAAGCCAGATGACAAAGAATCATCAGACAAATCATTGTCCTTTCCAAAACTCGCTTCATCTATCACTTCCCCCTCACCATTTGCTTCATTTACAAGGTCCTCTTCTTCATCCGAATACCTCACATCACCAACACGAATGGGCGAATTTGCTACACCAATATGGTTTTGAGGAGAAAAAGATTTCAATACAATCGGAGGCGGGCGCAGACCTTTAATTCCTCCACCACCACCACCCTTTCTGGCATTTCCCCCAAACTTCGCCGAATTCGAAGCGCTAATTTCATTGTCGAGCCTAACCCTAACTTCGGATTTCTCCAAAACGGCGCCGCTTTCCGCTCTGTCTGGCAATTCATGAGGGCTTTCATGGCGGAGGCGAGAGCGAGGCGGGAAGTGGGCGGAAGAAGAGCGAGCTCGCTGGGCCTCCCAGGCTGCGATTGGGATGGAGAAGTCTTCGGGGCCGGAAAGCCCAAGGCTGCGGCAGATGAGGTCGAATTCGCCCTCAATGCCTCTGACGCGGAAGCTGGGTTGGTGGTCAGAGAGAGGCGAGTGGTCCAGAGAGCGAGTTCTGATAGAGGGGGAGCCATGGCCGAAGGAAGAAGAAGAAGGAGAAGAAGAGGAGGAGGAGGAGGTTGAGGCGTCGTAGTCTATGTTTCTCATGGCGTTTCGGCGATCGAGCTTCGGTTTCGGGCGTTTCGATTGCTTGGCGTCCATGGTGCTGCTCTGTTTGGCTACTTAGTTTCGAGCTTGAAGTTTCAAATAAGAGGAGCTTGGTGGTGAGTCAGGTGGGTGGCTTTTGACAGTTGCTTGGTCTTCTAGCTTGTGTCAAGTGGACATTGATATACAGACTCATAGCATCAGCGCTGTACGCGGTTCTACTTCTATCCAGGTTCTACTTCTATCCAGTATACAGACAAAGAAAGAGAGTTGGAACAAGTTGAAACGGGCAAAGAGCTGAAACGTTGACACTTGGCCACACCTTGGAGGCCTATCTTGTTATAGGAGCATCTCCATCCATAAGAGCTAAGTTTAGGGTAAGTTTTGCCATTTGTTGTTCCACCCATGAGGTTAAGTCTAAGACAATTACTATTTACTTAAATTTATTTTTCATTTTTTATACTTAAACCATTGATTTTGATAAGCTTTTCGGATAAGATTTTCGATTTCCAAGTGTTAATATTTATCGTAAAATTCTCACCTAAAAATCAAGATAAAATTTTGAAATTAAATTTGGTGTGGAAAGTGAATAATATTGGTAGGTATGTATATAAAAAATTTCCAAAATGTTTTGATATTTTTTTTAAAATTTTTTGATAATTGTTTTCAATTTTTTTAGCCAAAAATTGGACAACAGTTGGATTGTGCAAGATTTTTTGATCTGAGGCTCCAGGAGAAGCCACGTGACTTGTAACCATTGGGCAATGTGGGCTGGTGGGTCCAACAGTAAAAAACATATTTGAAAATCAGCTGCTGACGTCATGCTAACTTCAACAGCCCGTGGGCAACATCCCAGTCAATTTCTGCATGTGGGCTTATCCGGGCTGGTGGGTCCCATGCCTTGCCCGGGTTGGATTTCCTACGCTAGAGCCTCATTTGGCTTGCCAGGGGGGCCTTTTGCCCAGTTTGATAGCAGCGCTGGAGCTGCTCTAAGGGCTGTGAATTGATGATCACATGACGATATTGATGAATATAGCAAAACAATTCAAATTGGTATTCTGTCACGTTGAGCACAAAGTTTCACTAATGTTCTATAGCAGAAACTGGTGAGATGCAGTAAAAACAATTCAAAATCTGGTAATGTACCACTTTTAGCATAGCAACCACAAAAACTAGTAAAAATGAGGGGGAGAGGCAGTAAAAACAATCCAAAAATTTGGTAGAGTACTACTTTTAGCACATAGTATCACTTTGGGCACAACATACATTATTGTCGGTAGTCACCGGAGAAAGCAAGAAGAAAAAATGGTCAAGTGATTTGGGTATGTGAAACGATTGATAATTTTGCACGAGAGTTGAGTATGCGGTGACAACAATGAGAGCTTTGCAGCAAGATAAGGGTAGGGATGCAAATTAAACCAATCAGTTAAAGATAATCTTTGGGTGGGGTGGGTTCTTTCGTTGGCTTGGGAAGAAATTAGGGCAAAGAAGATCGAAGAGAATGGAGGAAGAGACTTTGGTACACAATACATGGCAACTGTTACCTTCAACTTACGGGTCCGACCATTACCTTAAATGAAAGTGGGTTTTCAGACAATGAATTGGAATGTGAAATAAAATTATAAGTAGTAATACATACTTAGGACATTCCCTAATGAAGTGGAGGATAATTTGTCATATGTTATGTGTTTTCTGTTTTAGATTTATTAACATAAATGAAAAAGTATATTAAAAAAAAAAAAAAAAGGGAAAATGGGTAAGGGGGTGAGGATGTTGAGAGTATTGTCCAACATTGAACTGTTAAAAGACCTAGCATGAGATTATACGGAGTTGAGCTGTTTTCCCTATTTGTAAGTAATTTTGGGATGGAACTTCAACTTCTTTCATAGTATTAGAGCATATATTCAGGGGCGGAGCCACACTGGGACCAGTGTGGTCCCAGGCCCCCACTCAATGTTTTTATATTTTAAAAATAATATACTGTTACGTATTTTTATATGTATATTATTTCAAATACTTTACGTTTTGATATATATCCACATGTGTTGTGGTAGACCTATTAAGACACAAGGAGGTGCTTTAAATTGTCCTTTTGCTCAACTGGTAGTGGTGCACTCCAGGTGTACAGATTACCTTATTTCCATTTTCAACATTTAAGTAAATGTTTTTGTCCTTTTACTTTCATTTATTTTAATATTACTCTAAGTTTACAATGTAAATAAGGAAGTACTCCATATTTAGATTCAAATAAAAATATTAGAAAATCAAATTCCCACCAAATCAAAATATGGAAAATCGGTTTTAGTGCAAAATATGATTTAGGCTAAAAATGATGGCTCAATAAGTCAATATATATTTCATACTAAAATCCCATAAAATCAAGTTTTCTTACTTGATGTGTAAGGAATAAAAGCCGCCAAAAATTATATTGAGAAAATGATTATTCCGAAAAACCATTTTTCATACTTAGTCAATATTTTTTCATGTATGATATGAATGCATAAAGGGACCTAAGGTTTTTTTTAGTTTTTGAAATTTTGATTTTTTTCTTTCTATTGGGTTTAATGGGGGGAAAAGCTTTAAAGATATTTGCTAAATCGCTACTCTTTGTCTATCTCTTGCAATTTTTCTTGCTCGGAATGTAATTGTCTATCCCTTTGTCAAGGACAATTATGATTGTAACCAATAAGCAATATAATTCTTGACATATGTGATATATATATATATATATACTATTTTTCGTATGTATTGTGAGTTCGTATTTTTGATTCTTTATAATTTGTAAGAGGCCCCATACACATGAAATTCTGGCTTCGCCACTGCATATATTCACGTGTTGGACCCAACAATCACACGTACTCCCATGTCTTAGGCTTGAAAGTTCTTTACACGTGTGGGGCAACTTCCTTCAGAGGGTAACTACCCAACTTTAGAATGTGGGTTTTGTTTAATGTTTTCATTTATTTAATACTAAGTTTCATACCCTTTTACCCTCATAATATTAAATAGTGGTGCCAAAGTTTAGAAGGTAGGTACCAAGGGGGTTCAAACCTAGACTATTGGTCTACATGCCAATATAGTTTTAATCAATCAAATTTATTTTTTAGGTTTTTCAATGTTTCACTATTTGGCGTATATCTTGTGGGCTTGTTGTTGCTGGTGAACTCCTCTACATTTGGATTAATCTCTTGTGGTTACTGCGCTTCCATATTCATATTAACCTTATATAATTATTTGCATTTATATTAGTCCTTGTGACTCATGACCTTTCGCCCTGAATTATGAATTCAAAATTATCAAAGAATTCAATTTATACTTTTGGCTAGTGCAGAGAGACTACCTAGAAACAAATACTAAATAATTTAAGGGAAAAAGGCATTATTAGATCAAATAGCATTAATGTGATTTTGACCCAAAATGGCATAATCATCTCATCTCCGCCACCAATCCTCACCCCTATATGCTGATCTTGTGGGTTTTTCATGCCCATGAACCATGGATGCCTCTGCATTGTCTCTATACTGTTAGTTTCGAAAGCCTGCCTCTCCATTCAATGATATATGTTGTTGCAGGCACTAGCAGTCCTGTTGGTTCTAATTGGAATTGTTTGTTCTCCTCCTCCTCACTTAGAATCTTAATTTTGACGCTAATCTCCTTCAAGCTTTGGTCAATCAGCCAACCCAAATCATTCAAAGAAACCATGTTCAAACTGTGAAGGGACTTACCAGTCAAACTCTAGAATAGCACCACTGTCATCTCATTCTCCCTTTTCTCCTTCCTTTGTTTCTTCAGTTGTTCTCCTCCCTATTCACCATCTTTTTGCTCTGTTCCATCTCCGGCAGGGTCTTAATTTTTTTTAAGAACGCCTTGCACTTGGAGAGAGGATGGCGAAATCTCATGTTGAGTATCAGATAGGGTATAAATTAGGGCACACACTGGAACATCATAGAGGTTGTTGAGTTCACACACTTTCTTCATCAGATCCTAGTTCATTTTCTTGAATGTTGTTTCTCTAGTCGAGTAATTACTGATGTAGGTTAGTTTCACCTTCTTTCTAGACATAGCTCTCAGGGAAAATAAAATGAACAATACAAACTGGCAAGAAAATTATGCATTTGCGAGTTTTCTTAAGAGGATAGCCTACGCTATATATAGAGTAGCAATAGGGCAACCTAATGAATTCTTGGAGATAACATTTTGAATGAGAATTAAATGCGGGGATATGATTTTCATTTTTCATTTTTGATACAAGCAAATATTATGGGAGGGGGGGAATGAACATTCCACTCTAAACGTAGGAGATTTGGTATTTTATCATAATGGGAATGGGGAAAAAAGCTAAACGGGAATGGGGATGGGAATGGTATACACACCTCCGATTCGACCCATTACATCTTTTTTCTAAAAATAAATGAACTTACAAATGTACAGATGCATCCGCTATTGAATTGATTACTTTTGGGCATGTTTGGATAAGGGATGGTTTGGGGTGTGGATTTGGAATTCAATCCCTAAATCCAATTTTAGTTGCTTGGGTCTGTATACTGGTTTTAGGTTCGGGCCAAATCTGTGTTATTTTATTTCATGACATCATCTTCTTTTAATCCCAACAATATGTTAGATAAAGGTAAAGCAACAAAGGACCCATTAGTGTAGTAGTTTGAAGTATTTATTACCTCAGGAAAGGTCCTAGATTCAAGTCCTGGCATCCCTGAAGTGTGTGTGAGTTTAGTATACTATCGCCCCTCTCAATAAAAAATGTCCTATAAAAAAAAAAATTTATTGAAAAAAGGGTAAAGCACCCATTATAGGAGATCCTAACATGTTACCTTAGACAATCAATATGTTCCTCCAGGTGAATCTTTACATGTTGTTCACTCTCATCTATCCTGTCATATTGATACAAAACAAAATTCTCATGCTTTACCTAAACTATTAAGTTATGGTCTATTTCATCTATCTAAAGCTGAATTCATGCATGTTCTCACAAATCTGCTCTTGGCTTGCCTGTTTACTATTTAAACCTAAGTCAAAATGCCCACATCTCTGCAATGGCCACTAATCTGGCCCAATTCCACGCATTTACTTATTAGGTTTTAAACTGTCCCAAACACTCACGTCGAAAAAAATACAACAATAATATAGTGTTTAAATGTAGATGGTTCACCAACGGGTCTAGTCCAGTGGAAAAATGCCTTGACTTTCAAGTCACAGGACTCAAGTTCGAACTCCTATGACATTATAGTTGTGTGCGTGTGTGTGAGAAATCCATCTTCTCTGTAGTTTAGACTATCACTCGTACTAAAGAAGTTCAAACAGTGACAAAATTGTGAGTGGGGTGCCAATGTGAAAGAAAATTGGTAAGCATATGATATTTAAAAGCATGAGCTTGACACAATTAGCTAGGGGCAAAATCGGTTCGTTATCGACCCGATTCTAAGCTTTCGATGTACTGACGACATCGCCAGTATAGTAAAAAACGAAATCGCTACCGACGCAGCCTCCAATGTTTGCCAACTGTCAGCCAAACTGATGGTTTCAATCGGCACGGTTCAGCAACGAAAAGACTGAGATAGAGATGGAGAGAGAGATTGAGCAGCGGAGATGGTGATAGTGCACTAGATCTAGAGGTGTTGGAGGCAGCAGCTGACAGGGGAAGATGTGAGATATATATAGACGACGATGAAGGAGAGAAAAGGTGCGTATATAAGCCCCATTTGACGGTATTTTTTTGGTTGAGTAGTCAACTACCTTTTTGCCCAGGGATTGCGAATATGCTTGACTCATATTCCAAGTAAGCTACCTAGAATAAGACGATGGTTGGGGTTTAAAATTTAAAGTAGTGGTGTTAGAGTGATGTTAGTAAACTCTAACTATACAATATTTTTAAATACTATTTGATTGGTAATGATTAAACATATTAATGATATGATTTTCAAACAACGAACCATGTTGGTGTAGCGGTAAGAGGTTGAGTATATAAGAGGTTAGAGGTTTCAAACCTTATGCCTTCAACTTCTATGATATGTTTACTAACAGTTCCGATCTCTTGGACCACAGGAGTCCAAGAGATTGTGGTCACCCACCGTTGGATATTAATCCAATGGTTCAAAATGATATATATAAATGCAATATGACATAAATGATTATTACCCGATTCAAGTCATAAATGAGTGAACCGTTGAATTTACATCCAACGGTGAGTGACCATAAATCTCTTGGACTACAGGGGTCCAAGATATCAGGACTGTGTTTACTAATTAGGAATTGGAATTCTCATTAGGAATTTAATTCCACATATAGAGGATTCCTGCGTCAGGTCGAGCCAAAAAAACCACCCCATAATTGACCGAGAACGAAATTTACGATTTTTCAGGCCAAAAAATTAGATCGAGTTGGCCGGTTTGTCGATTTTTCAGGTGAAAATTCCAACCCTACAATTAGCCATTGGAGAAAATTAATTAAGGCACTCACACGAAAATAAATAATTTATTTTTTTGGTTTTTGCATAGCATAATTTAAATTAAAAAGGATAAGACATCTCCTTTCAATTGAAATTTGAATGAAATTCGGTTTATGTTGTGGTTTGAAAATCGCTAATACGCAAGCCTCTATCTGAAAATGAAGTTAGTGTATTTTTTTATCTTTCTGTGTTATTATATTGTTTTAATTATTTTTTTATTTTAATAAAAACTTAAGTATTAAATTAAAGAAGTTGGCCAAAAAAATAAAAGTGAAGAAATTAATTTTATATATTTAAATTTGTTTAAAATAAAATAAAACTCAAACACCTCCCGACGAAATTTCATCGGCACAAGTCTATACTGGCAAATATTTATCTGATTAGAGTTCTCCCGACGAAAGCTACCTCTGCAGACGAAACTTCGTCGGGAGAAGTCTAATATGGCAAATTCTGCAGGAGAGGTAATTAAATATATATATATATATAAACTTAGGGTATTTAGGTGAATTAATTTATCAAAATTTTAATTTTAGTAATTAAATAATATATTTGCCTTATTTAATTTGTTCAATTAGTAATTACATTTTAATTATTATATTTTTAGTGAATAATTAGTATTAAATATTTTAATTAACTTCATAAATTATATTACGTAATAATTAGTAATTCAATTTTTAAAATTTTTTTCCTTTAATATTCACTAAGTAAATAATAACTAAAACATAAGGCAAAATAGTAGTAATAGTCCCTGGACTAAGCCCAAATTTTACTTTTCGTCCCACACATTGTTAAATTATTACCGTGGTACTTTAATTATGCCTCAAGTTTCAGAAACCGTCATTTCTGTCAACTTTTCTGTTAAAAATGATAACATGGCATGGACAAGTCATACTTGGCATGCGTAAAAATGTCTTTTCACACAGAAAATTATATCATTATCCCATCAATCTAGAATTAATTTCTCTCACTCGAATTTCCAACTTGCCATCAATCTGGGATCAATTTCTCTCACTCTAATTTCCGAACCAAAACCCACTCTCTCTCCACTCTCTGCCATGAAAAAAAACATTGAAAGCCTCTGAGTTTTTGTCCTAGCCTCCAAATCATTCCGAGCCTTTTCTGCAGAAAGCATTGCATGCACGGTTCTATTTTCTGGCTTACTGCAATACCCGCATAATTAAAAATCCATGCTGGTTTGGAGAGTTGAGCTAATGTGCCTGGCTATAGGCTCGGCTTTGGATTTGGCGCTGAATAATAATAATTACGTTAACTAAAGACTTAGGCCTTGGACTTTGAGGCTCTTGGAGTTTGGAGAAAATTAATTAAGACATCCACACAAAAATAAGTAATTTATTTCTTTCGTTTTTGCACAGCAAAATTTAAATTAAAAAGGATATTTCTTAAATAAGGTTGCAAGCAAAACTCCAACTTTCTTAAAATAATGGATTAATTCAGGCCAAAAATATATAATCTCATCTCAATTCTCAATTGTGATGAAATTAATTAATTTCACGTGGCCAAAGGGGAGAATGATTTCCGCATCAAAAGCCAGACCTTTTAAATCATGACTAGAGTACTAATCCCCATGTCCAAACAAAGCTATTGACTCTTTGAAGGTGTACAAAACAACTCAACCAAAATATATAATATTATTCTTCAAAACCCAGCAATTTAATGGTTATGACATGTGCACTGGAACAAACGTAGCAATTCATAAATTCCACACAAATAAAATATAATTTTTTAGAGTTTACCAAAAACCAAAATAAAATAAAATAAATTATCATGAGGAGGGCTAGAGCTTTTGTTGCCATTGCACGAGTCTTTAGTCTCCACTGACAGTGGTCTCTCATGATCATCTCCTTTGGACAGCTGCAGGTCCAAAAATCCAAGTCTTTTCTTATACACATTTGACTTTTAAAATGTCGAAATAATATTAATATTAAGGAACGTGACAGTTTATATAGTTCCAATGTACAAGGCGCTTAGGAAACAAGTTTGGGAAAACTTTCCAACCTGTACTTCAGTTTTTCATTAAATTTGTTTGTCAAATTCTGGGCAGGGTTCAAGTCGAGCTATACAGGAAGCATATTTGTGCACTAATAATTTTTTTTTGTTGGTTTTAAATTTAATTTATAGAAAAACACGTGTTTTTCCATGCACTTGAGGTTTTTAAAATATTTTCCCCCTTGGTGAGTATTAAAAACAAATAAATAAAACAAACCTTTAGAGATGAAAACAGAGCCATGCAATAAGAAATTGCGACAACAACTATCCAACTAAAAATGACAATTCTCTCCACAGGTTAGGGTCTTTGCGGGGTTTCAATCCTAATGCATTATGAAGGATACAAATTGGGTATGTGACGGGTCTAAGGAGATTATTGGGTATAATATTCGGGGTGTGGCGGAGATGATATTCTAATCCCTAACCTAAATCCTCTCTTTTTGTATTGTCTGTTAACCTAGTATAATATAATCTCGCTGATGGTTTTCTCGTTCAAACTATTATTTTTATTTGTGTTTTTATATTGGGGCGGAGCAGGGAACCTGTTCTAATATAATCTAATCTCACCGATTTGAATATTAAGGTTATGAAGACGGGAATGGGAAAGAAACTTAATGAAAATAAGGATGTGAAAGGCCACTCATCTCTGATTAGACCCATTGTTATCCCTACCTCCAAGACGAAGCAAACTGCTAATTGGTCGTTCATAGACCTGAAAAGTGTAGAACAAATGCTAGGAATTACCACCTTAATAAACCAGTTTCCAACTATGAAATTTCAACCTCAACCTCAGGCGCATGAATAACGACTTAAGCTGCAAATTCTTTCTAATAATATAAGACTGTCAGTTAATACACTTTTGTGAATAGCAGAGAAAGAGGCAAATAAAATGGCACACACCATGAATTGTGTCATCTATTTAAGTCTTCATAGTTAACGTGGGAGGAGGTGGATATAGGATAATTAAAACGAAATAAATAAATAAACACAGTTTATTATTATAAACATACATACGAGTGTATCGGGAGAAGCGGGAGGTCTTCTAGTTGACAAATTCAAGATCTGATCCCAAGGTTTCTCTTGTTATAGGATTTCGTACAAGGTTCATATTCCACCGGGGAAGATGTTGTCAGAAAATTGTTATTTTATTTGGTTTTCCAAAATAAAAATATACCAAATTGGATCTAGTTTTAAATGCATCGTATAATATATAATTATATATAGGGTGGTGCCCTAATATATCTATATCTTTTGTCCATCGATTGATTAGTAGTTAGTTCTCAATGTGAAATGACTTTGATGATCCAGCTAATTAGCAGAAGTCTAACGTTGATTGGTGTATATATCTATTCAGTCTCACCATTTAATTACCAAGCTTCTGCTTGTTGATTGAGCACTATTTCCACATTGATTAGGTTTGGGGTCCAATCTATGTTCAACTTCTCCACCCAATAGTTTAGGTTTTTTTGGGTTGGCTATTTTACCATGGTATAAAAAACACTAAATGCAAGTCGTATACAACGGTGATTAAGTGCTAATTAATTAATGAGTAAGTTGATATGGCGTTGATCCTTCGTTTGGGCGCATACTCTATAATGTACTTTTATGATTCAAATTATTTATTTTGAAGTTCTCATTCAAAGATCAACTTTGCAAAATTCGCTAAACAATAAATAGAGGAAATATGTTCGATAAACAACATTCACGTCGGTGAAATATATTGTTAAGTAGCAGTAGGATGTGTGTTTTTATCTTTCAGAAGGTCATCTTTGACGTAGAAAAACTCATATGTATATATGGTCATATATAGTTAGATATATTACTATATGGTTTCTGATTTATTTTATTTTAAAAGTATGATATCTAACAAATTAACAGTTTATTGATCTACCAAATAAAAAAATAAAAAAATAAGTCTTTGATTAATTCTAGAGGAATATTAAAAAAAATTTGAGAGATGTATGAAAATAAAATGGACGACCAATGTTATGCAAATAATTTATAAGAACTTAGAGCATCCACAATGGGCTCTCTAAACCACCTCTTTAGACAAATTTTAAGGAGGAATCATAAAAATGCAACTCCAACCATGCTCCCTATCCACCTCCTAAAATAGCGAGTCCCCTAGGAGCTCCTAAATATGAGGAGAGAGAAAGGACTCCTAATGGCTCCCTATAATTTAATGCTGCTTTATTTAATGAGTATTTCAAACCTTTATTTAATACTAACTATTTTTTATTTAATTTTTTTAATAGAAATGGACCAATCAAAAAAGAGTTATAGTATTTATGACTCTCCAAATTATGGAGTATGGTTGGAGTTGAAATTTTTTAGAGAACTCCTAAAATAACTTTCTTATATTTTTAGCTAAATTTTAGCTAAGAAATAGAGAGAATCATTGTGGATGCTCTTATTGGTTTAAGGATTTAGTAAACCTTCTTACACAATCCAAGATGGTCATCACTTTCATATACATTGCTATGTATACATTCGTGTATTTATGTACATATACATATATGATTAATCATACGTATTTCGGTACATGTATATAAATACGCATAATAAACATAATTAAAGAAAATGCTTTGCTCGAATTAATAATAATGTGCCGGGGGTGGTTGTGTCGTACTATGTGCAAGGCATGGCCAGAACGGCGTTATTATGAACTAGATGTTAGGCGGCTGCCTAAAGTTGGTTAGACAGGTTTCCAAGTCGATAGGCAATACATGCATATTTTTATCATTCCTGTTGAAAGTGCACAACTAGATTAACGGCTACAGTAGGCTGTAGTAAAAAATCAAACCTATATATTTAACTTGTTTTAAATATAGTCAAGTATGTAGTAACTTATTAAAGTCCAAAAAATTCTAATTCTTTATGAATTTAGTGACAAAACATCAATAAAAATATATATTAAATTTATATGTACACTTTCAATTATGTTGTTGAACATATTTCATTTTGATAATATGTGTTTATTGGTTGCATTTAATATGTATTTGTTTTAATCTAATACTCATTAAAATTATGAAAAAAAAAGCTTCTTCTACACACATGTGAGACTGTGATTTGTTTGTAAGGAGGAATGAATTCTTAAATGTAAAGAGTCAAGTATTTTCCTATAATAATAAACTAATGAACTCTTATTTTGTTGAAGAATGTAAAGTCTCACGTTGAAAACTTGACAAAATAATATCTAAACTGAATGATTTCGCACACCTACCAAAATCGGTTAAGTTGATGATAGTATTGGTGATAATAGTGGGTCGCAGATCCATCAGTCCGAAATCATAACATAGTTAATTTGCTTTCTTTTTTATATTTATTTAATGAGAGCAAATGTGACCCTCTTTTCTTTGCTTATGAGGGGAGCAAATGAGCATTTTATATTCATAAAAACAAAGAGTATAGTTTGGACTTGGATGGGAGGGGTTGAATCGACTTTGCGCCTTGATGAGCGCCTATTTTAATATGTATGAAGTGTCCAAGTCAGTGGTGTTATATTAAAATGGAATGGGATTCTTGTAGTCTTTAATTAATGGAAGTGAAATTAAGGGCCCAATTAAAGTCAAAGCTTAGATGCGTCCTTATGTGTGTAATAATACGTCTTTGAGACGGGAGAATTGACTTCGGTGCCTCAAAAGCAGCATTAAAAGTGAAAGAGAGAGGGGGAGAGAGAGAGATTCTGCAACTTTGTCTTACTTCAATGGGGAGAGAGAAGGAGATGGGCTTGGATATCGATCTCTCACTCAAGATTGATTCTAAACAAGAAAAGCAAGGAGAAGACGGAGACCAAGGCGAAGGTGAAGAGGAAGAGGAAGAGGAAGAGGAAGATCTTAACGACGACGATGATATTGAACAAGGAGCACAACAAGAGGAGGATGAGCAAGAACCAAGAGCACAGAATAACAACCTAAAAGCAGCAGAAGCCGCTGCTGGGGAAGTTGAAGATGATGCCTCAGTAGTAGAAACATCTTTGGAGGAGAATAACATGATGAAGACGGATCAAGAGGTACGTATAGATTAAATTTTATGTATAAACATAGCAACCTTGTAAATTATAATTAATTTATTTTTATAATTGGCGAAATTAACTAACTACTATTATGTATATAATTAATGTATAACTAGCTATGCGTTTTACAAATGGAGATGAGCCGCATGAAAGAAGAAAACAAAGTTTTGAGGAAGGTCGTGGAGCAAACCATGAAAGATTATTATGATCTCCAAATGAAATTTACGGCTCTTCACCAAAGCAACCAAAACAAGGTGCGTATATTAATCCCATTTTAATTATGCTGTTATTAATTTTGTTTTTGTTTTTCCCCCTTTAGAGATGAATTATAAATCAGGCCTGGCCCTTGTTTTATTTATGATTTAATATAAAATTAAATTTCATTGATTTAGGATCCTCAAACCTTTCTATCACTTGATGGTAATGATCCCGATGCTGTCCAAGGACCCAAGACGATTCCAAAGACATCTCCGTTATCACAAACACGTGAAGATATGATGAAAGAGAGTCAACTAGGGTTGTCACTGAGGCTACAAACCAGCCCAACTACCAATATTAAATCACACGGAAGAGAAGAAGAAGATGATGATAAAGAAGAGAACAACAAGAAGGAAGAATTGACACGTTCAAGTCTTGCATCATCACTACTGCAGAACAAGCTTCAGCGAACCGAATTGCCCGGAATTTCGAGTCACGTTGCTTCCCAACCCAACAGAAAAGCTAGGGTTTCGGTTAGAGCAAGATGTGAATCCGCCACAGTGAGTATAATTCGTTACTTCTTCTATACATGTACTCAACGTATATATATGTAGCTTCATCTTCATGCATATAATTATTGTAGTAATTAAGATAATAAATAAGTATATATATTTCAGATGAATGATGGGTGTCAATGGAGGAAATACGGACAGAAAATTGCAAAAGGAAACCCTTGCCCACGAGCTTATTATCGTTGCACAGTAGCTCCTGGATGCCCAGTTAGGAAACAGGTAAATTTGCATATAAATTAAGTATTTAGTTAGTAAGATTACTGGCATTGAATATCAATTTCTTTTTGTGGATACTTCTTCTAAGAAATATTGTTCACACTCCGAATTTATCATTTTACACTCATTCTACGAGTGAAGTGATGCAACTTTGCGAAATAATATATGCACTTTAGACTATAAATATAGCAGTTGATTTTCTTAAATAAACATAAATAAATAAAAAGTTTAAATCTCTTTTTGGATGTTTTGTTTGGTATACTGTAGGTCCAAAGGTGCCTAGAGGACATGTCCATACTCATAACAACATATGAAGGAACACATAACCATCCACTTCCTGTGGGTGCAACAGCCATGGCTTCAACAGCTTCTGCAGCAGCTTCATTCATGTTATTAGATTCAAGTAACCATCATCTTTTAGATGGAACACCCTCTCATTACACCCAAGCATCCCTCCCTAATTACTATAATGTCCCTGATCACAGGATGAACCCTTCATCTCATTCCTCTTCAAACTTTAGAACCATCAATCCTCATGACCCTTCCAAAGGAATTGTTCTTGACCTCACAAACAACTTTTATGATCACAACAATACACCACAAAACATTCCCATGGGCAGCTCCTCATCAGCACCACCAGCTCTTAGTAACTGGATGATGAGCACAAGCAGATCTGCAAGTGGTTATCAAAACCCTAATTCTATAACCAGCCGTCTTTTGGCTAACAGCACTATTTCCAGATCATCAGGAGTTGGAGTGGAAGATCAGAGAAGTTGGAGAGGGGAAGAAAATAATATGTCATTGGCTGAGAATGTGACTGCCATTGCTTCAGATCCCAAATTTAGGGTTGCTGTTGCAGCTGCTATCACATCCCTCATTAATAAAGAGAATCATACAGCTAATCATCCTTTTGGTCCAAGGGGTGGAGGAGAGAATGGTAGTTCTACTAGCAACAATTGGGCCCTTGATCACCAGTCCCTCTCAGCCAATGGTAAGCCCATTCGCAAAAACAGCTTAGAATAATAAATACTATCATCATTTCGTTTTTATGTAATCTTAATAAATACCTTCGTGCAAAGAGAAATTTATGGGTATATATACAAGAACTATATATGTGCCATTTTCTTTCTAGATTTGGTTTTGTTCTACGTAATTAAATTAATACTATATAATATGTGATGGAGTTTTTCATGTAATTAAATATTATCACATCCTTCCCATGCATATTGTAATTAAATATGTAATATACAGAAGGGGAAAAAGAAAAGTAAACGATCAAATCTTGATATACATCTCTAAACGCATTTCATTAATATCCAAAGACTTCATAATTCAAGGATTGTACTTAAAAGATAAGGGTTAAATACTTTTTTGGTCATTTGATTTTATATAAAAATTTCAATTTGGTCACTCAAAAAAAATTGTAGCCAAATTGGTCACTAAATAACCCAACATTTACAATTTATAGATTTATGCTGAATTTTTTTCATTAAGTGACTCACGTGCGATGCACGTGCAGAGCCTTTAGTCACTGGGTTAAATGCCATTTTGGTTATTGAGTTTTACACAAAATTTCAATTTGTTCAGTAAGAAAAATATTTAGCTAAAAGCCATGCAATGCCAAGCTCTTGCACAAACTTCCTGAAGCCCTAACATTCACCATTAACAACACGATCATCCAATTAAATTTAGATATAATATTGGCAAAATGGGGCAAACATTATACATTAGAGAGCATTTTTGCTCATAACTTTAACTCAAGGTGTACCATCACTACCCTTCTCAACACTTGACACGTATCCATGAGCATAATCTTGGTTCCCTAAATCCAAAGCAAACTATGGTTAGGCCCATGGACACTATTAAGTGTTGAGAAGGGTGGTGAGGATACAACTTGGGTTAAAGTGGTGAGCAAAAATATTGCCTTATAAAGAAACTGCAAAAAGGATGATGGTGGAGATCTGATGCTGAAACACAAGTGAAGATCCAACGCTGAGATGTAGCCATCTGTGATGGGTAAAATCATAACAAATGAAGACAAATAGGGAAACTTTTTGTATGTAAAAATGGGGGAAGAGAGGAGAAGGGAGGAAGAGAGAAGGGGAGAAGGGAGGAAGAATAGTGGCTTCCTCCCTCCTCAAAGTGAAAATGACATTAGGGGTGTTGTTTTGGGGAAGATGTAGCTCACCAATATAAAAGAAAGATATTGACAGGACCCGATCCAAATTCCGCTTTGGAATTCGAAGCCGGACCCTGTGCGTGTCCGACACTTGGCGAATGTCGAGCACAAATAACCTATTTGCCCTTCTAGTTACAAACTTAATTTCAAATTAGCCTTGACTTTTACTGAAAATTCGGCAGAGTTTCCCATGTAATTTGTTCAATCCCAAAATTTCACCTGTCAAAACGAGCATATATATTTATACAACCAACTGCCAGTATACGTAAATATACATTCCAACTGTTCAGTTCTCAATTTAGGGCAAAATATCAGAGCAGCTACTAAGAATTTACAAATGAGTTAATCTTTCTACATCAAGAAACGGCATGGAAGATGGGAAATGGCCCGGTGGTAGATTCCTGTGCACGTCTACTGCCTGGAGGCGCAAAACATTCAAAAATGTGAGTGGACAAAATAAATATCTAGAAAATAGCATATGAACATACTAATCCCACTGTAAAAACAGTTATGCAAAAACTGGATTTTCCTCTTCATTATATTCGTATTAAAATCAATGCATTCACATATTTATATATGTATATGCAATCATACTCAAGGTCACTAAAACTTTCTTAAAAGCATTGAAATCAATTTAAAACTACCACCTAGGTGTACCCCTTCAATTCTGTCAATTCCTGATAATCTCTCAATTCCCCTGGCAAGTCTAGGTGACACAAAGTCAACCCGAGCTGCAAACTGGCAGGATTTAGGGGACCGTAGTCAGCCTGATCCGCATTCCTGGCTCTCACGGTCCGGACGTCCCTGAAATTTGTGAGGCATATGTCAAGTGCACTGACAAACTGAAGGCAACCTGGATGTTCGTGGACATCGTCATATCCAAAGGCAATATAAACCGAAGGCAACCTGTTTCTATAACTTGGTACCTAAGGTGGCTTAAGAAAATATAAAATTTCTGAAAGAACTGATGAATAATTGAATTTTTGTTAATTTATCTGATATATATCTCAAGCTTTACTTTCCATATCTTTTTAACATATTCAACTGGGCAGCAAATAAATAAAGATATTTAACTACAACAAATCATGCTAGGAAAACCATAATCAATAAAACTTATTCAAGATCAAATAATGAAATTCATTTGCATAAAATCATTTATAAAAAAAAAGTCCACTCACTTCTGGTCCGAGCTAACTGGACCTCTTGAAGGTCCCTCCTGTGGGTCTGCCTGGCCCCGGGTGCCTTACTCGACAAATTTGGAGAAGAATTGAAGGAGAATGAGCAGGTTGAAGTTTTTGTCAAAACCGATCTGTTTTCTATAGTTTTCAGCCAGCGCCGACAGTTCCACGGGCTGAGAGTGATCGGAGAAGGAAGAGAAGGAGGTGGCGGTTCGAACAAGACCGGTCTCGTTGCCGGTGGTGCTCTGTGGCGGCGACGGCGACTCTTGTAAGGCAACGGAAGGAGAGCTGGAGAGGAGAGAGAGAGAGAGAGAGAAGAAGAAAACTGAGGGAGAAGAGAGAGAGAAAGGGTTTAAAATCTGATTTTTTTTAAATTACCGTTTTACCCCTCATGATATTTTAACCTTATTTTCTTAGTTAAAGCTCCGATTCGAGCCCACTCCGTGTTTACGGACTCGTTTCGTCGCGCTCTACACAACGTTACAAGTAGAATAGTCAAATTCTTTCTCAGTCAAAAGTCAACTTTTCCTTTACTAGAATATTCTAAGGGCAAAAGTGTCCTTTTATCTTAATAGTTCAATAGTTAAATATTAATTAAGGTTTGGGTTATTACAAGATATAACTCAATTGGTTAAGAGTATTTAACTTCACACCTGAAGCCCTAAATTCAATTATCATTTTCCCCAATATCGCTTGTATTAAAAAAAAGAAAAAAAGAAGTGAGTTAAGGTTAATCTATATATATAAAGCAAAAGGGAGAGAGTGGTGAAACATTCAAAATACCAAAAAATGTCATTGGTTTATACAATGCAAGCATTAAGAGTTGAAATTATTAATTAGATAAGGATAATATGATAAATTCACACTTTTTCATATTAAAAAAAAAATTTAAATTAAAAGAAAAATCAGGTAATAGATTCTATTTTTATGAAACACAACTATCCATTATTATTTTTAATTCTAAAATAAATTTTTAAAAAAACCTTTAGCAGGTACGGAAGCGCATGCAGAGAGACTAGTGTGTAATGATTGTGTAAGTCAATTTCCAAAAACAAAATTGATGAGTATACAAATAAATACAAAATTTTGTTACCCCAAAAAAATAAAAAGAATTTTAAAAATTTTCTTATAACTGTATTTACTAGAGGCGGTAATTTCCCAAAAAATACTAGGTAGGGATAGGAAGGACACAACAGAAACCACCCAAAATCCAAACAGAACCTTAGCAGCTTCAGAAATACATAGTTAAGAAAACAGAGGGTTTTGCTGTAAACACAACACAAACTCTTCTTCTTCTTCTTCGACTCATGGGAAGCGCCGCAGTTGAGAAAACAGAGGAGGAGCTCCGTAAGGAGATCGATGAACTCCAACGGCAACAGCGCGAGGTCTGCTTTTCTCCTCTCTACAATTCTCTCTCTATATGTAAGCATATATATATATATATTACTGTTTTCACTTTGATGGCTATGTGATTGTTTCAAAATCTTCAGATTACGGAACGGCTTCGAGACCCTAGGGGACTTCGCAAGGGAGGCTTGGCGGCTGCTGGTCCTCGCAATTTTGCCGCCAATGGTGCTCGTCCGCGAGGCTTTACTCGACCCGTAATTTACCGACCTGCTTATTTCAATTTCAATTTCAATTTCGTTTGTTCTCTCTCTGTTTCCATGGGAACTAGTTACTGGGAAATTTTGCATTTTGTCTCAATAAAGATAGGTTCATATAACGTTTATAATCATTATTTTTAATCTTGATTTGTTAATTGGGCTTTGTGTTTTGTCTCTTATTTTATTTAAATTGACTTTTCAGGCAGATAGGCCTGATGAGGATCAACCTCCTGCAAAACGCCGGCTTTCATCAGCTGTTGTCAAGGTAAGGCCCCTTGCATGGTGGTTAATCTAGTTATGTTCTTTTGGTACTTGTAGTTTATATTCCCTCGAGCTAATCTCATTGAGTCCTAATCTTACTCTCTGTTAGAATTTTGGGAAATTAGAAAAAATCATGGTTGTATGAAATAAAGGGTTTGTTCGTTCGTCTTCCTAACATTCTTTAAAAAATCCTGATTTGGAAATAAGGTGGAGGATGGAGAAATCACTGAAATTGCTGAAGAGGCCAAGGATGGGAAGAAGAATGATACAAATGAGGAAGCTAAAGCTGATCAGAGTGATAGGAAGTTGTCCAATTCCCAACAAAGTGGCTGGTCAAAGAGGGATGGAAATCACGGAGCAGCAAAGAAGGTAACTTTCAAGTCTTTTTCATCTCCCTGATTAGTGTTTCTCTGGGACCATAAATCTTTATTTACTTTCATTGTTTTATTTTTTTGGTTAGGATTTTGAAATTCCAGCACCAGATCATGTTCCAAGAGTATTGCCAAAAGAACAGGATCCCAGCTTGGTAAACAGGAACAAAAGAATGCTAGGACAACTTTTGGGGACTCTAGAGGTATGTGTGCGTTAGTTTTATTGGTTTTGATCAGCACCCAGTGTTTGAACTAATTTGTTTAGTTACAGTGCAAACTTCTAATATGGTTTATTAGTAAGAACATCTTCATTTAGGCTTTTTGTTCTTAAAAATTGTTATCAGGTTCTTACCAATATTGTCTATGGTTTCCGTATAGTTAGGAGTCTATTTGACGCATAAAACAATTAGTCTCTCTCTCTCTGTTTTCATTTAGTTGTTATTTTATTCCTCTTGTTCATTCCTTAAGTCCCATAGGTTTAGTTCTGTCAAATCTAACCCATGTCCAGCTAAGAAAACAAAACAATTACATTAAATCATATCTAAGCTATACAATATCTTTAGTGACATCAGCCCTCCAATCCCATAAAGAGGTATTGAATCTAACCCATGTCCAGCTGAGTACCCAGAAAAAAAAAACATATCTAAGCTAACCTTGAGTCAGATCAACCCTCCAATCCCCTAAAGAGGTAAAATACAGGAGAAACCAAAGCCCATAAAGAGGTAATCAAACTTTGGTATGCAAAACATCCATTCCAGACCATACTTTTTAAAATCCTTCTATGTCTCATCCTTTAAATAGATTTATATTAAAAAAAAGGTATTGCTCTCATGAGCTATAATTCCTGCAAGAGTTCATGCCGTTGCAGGTACTTTAGCCTTTCAAGTGATAGAAGAGGGACTGAAAAAGGAAAGAAATGGCTCTTCAATGAACCTTCTAAGAGAAGACTTGCACAAAAATAAACCTAAGAACTCATAATTCCAACCATGCGGTCTATATGAATTTAAAGTTACACTTTCTAACAAACCATTCATATTTCCACAGAGATCAAAATTCCAACTCAATGGAAAGGAATTATAAACATATTGGCAATGGAGACAATATACCAGTTCAAGATATTTCACAACCAGATTCTTCAGTCTAAACTTTAACCCCACGTGGATTTACTGCCTAGTGGAATACCTAAATAATATTTAGGTTAGCTACCCCTCTTCCAATTTACTTGTGAATTTATTCCCTCCCGACGCCTCCTTGGCTACCAATGTGAATGAGAAAGGGAAGATTGGAGAGGAAGCCGCTAATTGGTCTTTTTAGTTTACAAACCATCAGTTTTCATTGATGACATATGTTTCCATTACCTGCTTTTATATGTTTTTTATTATATAGGCATTCCATATATGGTAGATGCAGGGCGTCGTTTGCAATGATGTGGTGTCCAATGAAATAATGTACACCATTTACGCATTTAAGCGTTCACATGTTTAGGTCTTCCTTAAGACTTCATGGTGCGCATAAGGGATGTTCTTCAACATTTTACAGTCACCATATATTGAACAGAGGAAGTGAGGAAGCCACCAATTTGTCTGTTATTTAAAAACCATCATTTTTCTGACTGAATTTTTTTCCATAACCAGTTATCAAAAGTCAAATTTGTTTGGCTTTTATTGAAATTGCATATACTTATATATTCTCCCTGCATGTGAAACTGTTGCAGAAATTCAGGAAAGAGGACATGCAACTTTCAGGAACAGAGGCGTTCATGCGGAGATCAAATTCCTTACAAAGAGTGAGTATATAATTAATTTCTATTATACTTTGTTCTATTTGACTGTGTTTTGGTTTGAAAACATCAAATTTTTTCAAATTGTGAGTATGAAAATGGTTTGTTGTAACTATATATTTATGATCCGTAAAAATAACTTTTCTTTATGAATATTGGCATGTTGGGTGTTTTAGTTTGACATTCCATTCACCTGCAAGTACCCCACACTCATTTAACACTTACAAACTATTGATCCTCCCTTTTTATTTTCGCAAATTAGTAATGGTGGCCAAGATTATGGTGGGAAAGCCTTTCCCTCCCTATATATATTTTTTAATCTCGTGTGTGTTGAAGACAAGGCCTTGGAGAGAAAGATGCTCAACTAAAGCTGTGAGAGCTATGGGGCAATATGAAAAAGAAAAGTGTTAACCTCCATTGTTTCAATTTTTTTTTTCTTAAAAGGACCATGAGCTATTGTGCATTTTTGTTATTATGTATTCAGGTTTCTCTTGTCTGGATATCTATTATGCTATGCAAGTCTGAATGTGCACATACACTCCTGCCCACTCTTAAGACTTAAACAATGTGTACACTTGTGAGTAGCAATTTATGAAGGCCGTATGTATCGAGCTTGATTCTTGTCTCTAGGATTTTTGGGGAGTTACCAAGTCGATAAACCTGTCTGAATATAGTTAAAGAAAGGTGATTGTACACGTGGGAATTTGATAAACATGAAATGGATATTTGGAAATCAGAAATAGTGTGTACTTTCTGGCCTAGCAACGGTTGTAGGGTTAGCTGGGTGTTTAGAAATTGCTGGCGTGGGATTCTGTTCTTGTCCTTTTTTTTTTTTTTTTTTTGGTACTTCTTCTTTCTTTGTAAACTTATTTTGTTTCTTATCCGAATGAAAAAAAAAGAACTATTGTGGTCCCAGTTGGGGTACTTAGGCATTCCATTTTATGCACCCTGTCAGCTCACAGGGATCATTTCTTTTGATCCTTATTGGAGTTTCAGAACAGTCTTGAATGTACAGGACACACCTGATTTTCTGATCTCCTTGGAACTTAACCTATAGTTTTGTTTTTCTCTTTCTTTTGTGAATAGCTGACTTTAAAATGAAAATTTGCTATAGTTTAATTGCATATTATATGGATTTTATGGTACATTATCCATTTTATATAGATGTGCTTGTATATCTAGACCTGTCGTTGGTGCGTTTCGTTTCAAGCTATTTTTCTTCATTTTCCTCTTTCCTTTTATTTAGCAAGTATTTTCAGTTTAATGATGAAACTTGTAATACTTGTCTTACTTTATGCAGGCTGAGCAAAGGGCTCGTGAAGAGAGTGAAAGACTTAGGCAACAAGAGCGTGAACAAATTGCGGAAAAGCGGAGGAGAGATCTGGTTCGTTTACAACTTCTGATACTTTGATCCCTACTAGTCAAACTGAAAATGAACGTCTGTTTGAAGAACAAACCTTATTCTCTAATGCCTGTGTTTATTTTTGGCTAGACTCTGCGGGCACGTGTTAATGCCAAGACGGAAGAAAAGAGATTGGAACTGCTTTTTCTTCAGTGGAGTGAGCATAATAAAAAACTTTGCAATTTTATAAGGTAAAAAGGTTTCCAATATCAATTTACATTGCTGCTGTTTTCCTTGATGTGTCATATCTTTGCTTACCATCTTTGACAATTGAGAGTTTCATGTTCTTATAAAAAAGAAGAACATAAATTCTAATGTAATTCTCTCACTATTTTATTTTTCTTTTGCAGGTTATTTTTAATTTTGGTCCAAAAAGTGTCCATATTCACATTTTATTGGGACAAAGATAAGTTTCTATTCATGTGAATGGTCGTGTTGAAGCAACCTGATGGGTGGTGTTTCCTGCCATTATTGTGGGTTGTTAGGTAGAATTAATTAGAACTTTCCTCTATAATAATTTCTTACTCAATTTTGATTGGTATGTGTTCTTTTTCAGGACAAAGGCAGAGCCTCCAATATATTATCTGCCCAAGAAACCATTGGATGAGGATCCTACGTTAGCTGAGCAGCGAAAAGAAAAGGTGAGTTTCTTGTGACATAGATAATGTCAGGTCGTTTTTTACAATTTTCAGGAACTGGCTTATTAATAGAGACCAACTTCTTTTCTGATTCTCACGCAAAATGAAATTGTGTCACTGTGGCTCAAAATTTTAATATCCGCCCTTAAATGTAAGAATTCAGCAGCTAGGGCAAGTGAATTCAATTTTGTGCTTGAGTTATGAGAAGTTCATGAAGGGTGGTCCTAATGCGATCCTAATTTACAGTCTAATAAGATAACAATGGAAATTTCTGGCCAGAAATTTATTCTATATATATAGTGACTTTCTAGAATGGAAAGCTGCACAAATGGTTTTGCTTAAGAGTTTTCACTTGATTATTCTCATTCAAAACTGCATATCAGGAGTTTCTGGAATGGAAAGCTGCACGAAGAGAGGAACTGACTGAGTATCAGAAGCAGATTGGGGAGCAGTGTATTGCCAATGCTGAAAAGGAGTTGGAGAGGTGGCAAAATGCAAGGAAACCAAGGAAAGCAAACAATGATGTGATGAACTTACAGGAAACAATGGACAAAGAATTGGACACACATAGGCTTGAGCATGGCCCCAAGAAAAGAAAGATCCCTGATGGAAGCAACAACGATGAAGATGAGGATGATGTGGAAGATATCAATGTAGCAGAGGACTACATGATTGATGATGTGCTAGATGTTGATGATAACAGCCGGAGGATTGATGAAATAGTTAAACCAGAAGCAGGTAATACCAGTCCAAATGCGGATGCTGTTGAGTAGACCAACCATAGAACCTCTTTTTGTAAGTCGAGTCTCCTAGGAATATTTTATTTCTGTAGTTCATTTACTTGCCTCCTGTCAGGCAGTTTCTCTATTGGTCTGTCTTTATGTATTGTGCTTTAGAGTTAACTTATATTCCATTCTTCCCTTTCGCATGCGTGTGTATTTCGGAAGGGAAAAATTTGGTCTTGTAGATTTTAGTATAGTTGTTGCTTTCGACTGGGGATGGATTATTTGTTTTTGTTAGTGCATATTTTGCATGGGAATGAAGTGCACACGGAATTTTGCCACAATTTGAAGCTCAATTTGTATAATGTTTATACATCGGACAATTTTTTTTTTTTTTCTTCTTTCAACATTCTATTTGAACTCAAAAACTTGCTCTCCATACTAATCTATACAATCGTTTTATCTCTAATTTGTAAAGAAATAAACTTTTTTCATGCTACAGTTTGTCACCCCACCACCACAATGGTGGCATTTTGGACAGTGCAAAAAGAGATGGGAGGCTGAACCGGGAGGAGGGTTGGGTGGGGTAAGGTCATGTCTGCATAAAAGCACTTCCTTTTCCATTACTTGTAATTTACACCAAAAGTTAAAACTATAATAGTTCCTTAGTTACAGAAGTTGGATTGCACATAATCTTTCCTAAAGTACCACATTTTAGGTCTTCTAATGGCAGAAATATTTTCTGTAGCACAACCAAAACGTAAAAAGTGAGTCAACTTCTAGTCCGATCTAATATGAAATGAAATGGCAAAGGGTGAGCTACAAGGCTTAGCATACAACTATTTATGGTCAGAGGTGAGAGCGAGGATCACAACTGTACAATATTTGAAATGAAGTGTAGAAGAACAATTACCATTAATAGTTATGTAACAACAACACAATAGCTTTTATAATCCTCACCAGAGTTTCTAGTGATGCTTTACTGCCATGGTGGTTGCAAATTAACCACAATTTTGACTGTTATTCGATATTCAATTCTAAATTCCTTTAACAATGAAATGAAGGGAAATATATCTGAATTCTTCGATACAATAAGAAGCAATCCAAGTGCGTTCTTAGTAAGCTTAGAGCTACTTTCCTTGTGTTTTTCTTTCTCAAAATAAGCTTAAAGTTATGGTTTCTCCATGTTATATAGTTTGCTGAGAGAAGCATGACTTGGAGGTTGCACGACTCATCTTGTTTCTTATTCAGACACTGAGGTGGCACACGAATAATAAACATCAAATCCAAATTGATTTATGAAGGTTGAGATAAGCAATTCACACCAGCATGAGGTGTTAATTTAGTCTACAAAAGCATGATGTGTCGACTGATTAAGTGCTAATCTACTCAAGCAGGAGGTGTCAAGTTGGAGAGAGACTTTAATACAACACGGATAGAACTTTTTGTTACACCCAATTAATAGCGCAATAGCACACAGGATAACTTTTTGAAGTGTAATTGCATTATTGCTATCCCCGTTACAAGAGATTTTTTCTGCTCAAGTTGCTGTAACTAAAGTCTAATATTGCAATTTGATCGTTAAATACTTTTTCAAATTGCATAAGAGCCCTAAACATATTGTAAACATCTCCCCAAATTTTGACTAATTATAGAACTCGTACACTCCAGAAGTTTAATGTCCTTAAATGTGAGCTGAGAAACAACTAAGCCACAATATTTATTTAATGAAGTACTTGGGTGTTACATGCACACTTAATCATTTACTACCAAAATTATAATTCAGTCTTCTTCTTATCATTATTGCAGGACTATATGGGGCAAAAACAAAAGTTAAAATTTTGAAATTTTATATTAATTATAAAAACACGGGTTTTTAACTGTAGACATCCTTGAATTGTAAATTTTTATTTATTTAATATATTCATTCTTTTTAGAGTTAAATCTGGAAAGGATTTTCTTTGCAAATATTTTTTTGGACAAACAATGCAAAAATAAATAAATAGAATAAAATAAAAAACAAAAAAGTATAGTACCTCCTGCAACAGTAATCCCCATCATCAAAGTAAATTATGTGCGCCTTTTTATTTCTCTCTCAAGCAAAGTCACCAAAAGCGCCCCTCTCTCTCTCTTCTCTCTCCTCTCTCTCTTCAATATCAAGCAAGCAAACACTGTACAAGAAGAAGAACAGAGGCCACACAGAGAGTGGGAGGAGGGGAGAGTGAGTGAGTGACCGAGTAAGCAAAAAACCCTCCAAAAACCCACCAAACAAAATGACATCAAGAGCCAACCCGAACCCGACCCCCAATGGAACCGCAAACGGCGAGCACAGACCACGGGGCCCACCGCCACGACCACCACCGTCGTCGTCAAACCCCCATAACAGCAACCACCACCCCTACTACCCAACGACGTCATCTTCCTCCTCCTCCTCAGCCTCCTTCAAAGGCTGCTGTTGCTGCCTCTTCCTACTCTTCTCATTCCTCGCCCTCCTGGTCCTCGCCGTCGTACTCGTCATTATCCTCGCCGTCAAGCCCAAGAAGCCGCAGTTCGATCTCCAGCAAGTCGGTGTCCAATACATGGGCATCAACTCACCCAATCCCACCCCCGCCGCCGCCGCAACCGCCGACCCCAACCAAAACCCTACCTCCGCCTCCCTCTCCCTCAGCATCCGCATGCTCTTCTCCGCCGTGAACCCTAACAAGGTCGGGATCAGGTACGGCGAGTCCAGGTTCACCGTCATGTACCGCGGGATACCATTGGGCAAGGCCTCCGTGCCCGGGTTCTTCCAGGACGCGCACACTGTACGGCAAGTCGTCGCCACCATCTCCGTCGATCGAGTCAATTTGCTTCAGGCCGACGCCGCCGATTTGATCCGAGACGCTTCGCTCAACGACCGCGTCGAGCTCAGGGTCTTGGGTGACGTTGGCGCCAAGATCCGCGTCTTGAACTTCGATTCCCCTGGCGTTCAGGTCAGTCTCTCCCTCTCTCACCATCTGTCGTCTCTGAAATTTCTAATTATGGTGCTTAGATTAATACATAATGCCCCAATTTTCGCTTTAAATTCTGTTTGGCTGGAAAGAAAATATGGGGCTTTGGGTTTTTTACTCCTCTCTCTGCAAGTAAAAAAATCACTGAGAAGCCCACCACTATCTCCTGTCCCATTCACTCTGCTTTTTATTTTTCCTTTTTTGCCCCTAAATTTGGTTGGTTTTATTAAATTTTTGTTTTGGCTAACGTGCAATTGCAATTTGATATTGTTCGTGAAGCGGATATTCTTTCCGTTTTAGCATCAATACCCTTTCACTTGTCTGTATTTTTAACTGTTTCCTTCCTACCTGCTTTGTTATTTTTGTTCCAAATCATCACTTTCATTTTTGTTGGCTTTGTAGTTTTGGTAATTTTCTTAGATGGGTTTCTGTGTTTTTGCGTTAAGTTTCCAGAATTTCTGTTTTTTCTTCTTTCTTCTTCTGCAAAATATAGTAACTCTGTGATGTGGGTTGTTTTTGGAAAAGCATATTGAAAAGGGGGCTAGAGAGGGGAATGGGCATGGAAGAAAGCTTGGCTTTTATAATAACGGCCGTGGTAATTGCGTTCTTTTTAAGCACCGTTTTTTGGGACGCACCAATTATATGAGAGCTACATGATGCCATGAGCCTTTTCTTCTTGTAGATTTATTTGACCATAAGTTTTGTTTGAGAGTTATGAATGGTCACATGCATTTTTGGATCAACACGAGAAAAACTTACCTATACCAAAGATATCATTGCCTATATTATTATAAGTAATTAGTATAAATTTTGTGAGAATTGGCAATGTGTCCATGTGATTAAGACTTTAAGGCGTGGTTAAGGCGTGCCATTTGGTTTAAGTTTGAGTGAAGCATGTTCCTGGATATTTGGGTCGGTGTCCTTTTTATATTTTTTTTGTTTTCATTGTTTTCTGGTGGGTTTCTTTTTATTTAATTTCCGATTTTTTTTATGGGAATTTTATTTGTGATTTTTATATGGGGATGAAAGAGATGTTTAAAGAGTAAAAAGGGAATAATATTGTAGTTTAAAAAAAAAAGGTCCCACCGGGAGTCGAACCCAGGTCGCTGGATTCAAAGTCCAGAGTGCTAACCACTACACCATGGAACCCTTTGTTGTCCTGTTGCCTTGCTTTGATCATTTTGTTTTGTGTTTTTATAGTCATCTTTGTGCTTCAAAAGTAATTTTTTCTTGCCCTTCATTTTCCATGACATTTGTGTATGTTTTTGGGTATTTATTTCATGTTCCATGTTTGGGTATTTATTTCAGTGACTTGTATATTTAATTTCTGTATGACATTGTTTATTGTTATCAGCATATGTGCATAATTGACTAGGGACAAAATTTCAGAACATATAAATACGCTTGCAGGAATTTTTACATAATTGTTTTACATTTACTTTATTGCTCTGTCTTTTGACTCTGTGTGAACATTGGAAATTTCGAATAGTAATTAAAATCCAAACGGGGAACAGAAAAGAGGAAAGAAAATGGTTAATTTTGCAGACCCAAAGAAAAAGGCAAAGATTAATTGGCCTTTCTGGGGAGCAAAAAAGCTTTGCGGCCCCACCATGTGACTTTGGCTTGTGTGGGAGCCTCGTGTGTGGGCCCACATGGTGAGCTCATTTTCAACGGTGTGGATAACAATGGATGGACAATAGGACAATTGGAAGCTGATCTAGATATCTAGAATTATCTTTAAACTTTTTGGGGTTTTCGTTCGGTGGGGTGGTCTTTAGGCTCTTTAATTTCGTTTGAAATTTTAGCTGCGTGACAGGTCAGGTCAGATAGGATCCAGCCTTGTCTCTTTTGGGTCTGAGCCTGAGGTAGAGTTGTGCCTTTACACATCACTATTTGTGCTTGGCAGTGGCATGCATTAAGCAAACTTAAGCAAGAAGAAATCTTAACATGCTGCTTCTCCAATCTGAGTTGATATTTAGGTTTTTTATATTTAGTATAAAGTCATGTTTGGTGAAATTTCAATCAAATGATGTCGGAGTCATGTTTGGGGATATGAAGCATTCATTGTGCATTGTGAGTTTAACGCGATATCAAGCGTTCATTGTGCATTGTGAGTTTACGTTGATCCTATGTTTGTGATTAAGCATTGGTGTTATGGTGAAATTAACACGGTTGAGAACACACGGTGTGACTTTGTGTGACGGACTCTAGTGTAAATCATAAAATAGGATAAGTGTATAGGGAAAGAAGGTTTATATTTAACTAAACAACATGAATGTTTAAGGCAAGGATGTTTTTAAGCTGGGTCCATTATATGTAATTTGGTGGTGCATGATGGTCCAGTCACAATGCTGGCGTTATTTGCTTGTGCAGACAGCCTTTTTCTTTGTGCTTGTTTTTTTCTTGTCCTTTTCTTTTTCTTTTTTCTTGTGTTTTGTTTTTGGGGCTAATTTAATTTTCGGTGGATCTAAAAGTTATGAGTTGATGTGCAGGTGTCCGTGGATTGTGCAATTGTTATAAGTCCAAGGAAGCAGTCTCTTACTTACAAGCAGTGTGGATTTGATGGATTGAGCGTCTAGCCCTCCATCTCACTTCACTTAACAGTAACAAATTCCCACTCTCCCAAGTTTTACAGTTTTTTTCTTTCTTCTTGTAATTTTCACTCTTCAAATTGGGAGAGAAATGAAAAGATAAAAAGGTTTTAAAAAAAAAAGAGGGGTAAACAAAAGCCCCCAAGTGAATGGAGTTGTAGAGTTGTAGCAAAGAGGGAAGGAAAAGTTTATAAATTTTGGGTTCCAAGATTTTGCACAAGTTTTAGATGATGATGTTGGTTTTGGTTTCTTCACCTGGTGGAAACTTGGAGAGGGCAAAGCTGCTAACTACGTGTAAAGTGTAAAAACTGCCGCTTTCTTTCTATAATGCATTTTCACGCCCCATTTGGCTATATAATCCTCTCTTCCCTCCTATTGTTTCCTTTGCTTTTATTCTTCTTCTTGACTTTTTCTTTTCTTTTTTCTTTTTTCTTTTTAATTGTTCGGTTTATACAAATAATATTTGAGTCTAGGGTTTGGCTAATCTCTTCTTGGTCGTGGTCGTTGTCGCGGTTTCATAAATTGTTTTTGTCTTATAGAAATAGAAAGAAACTTTCTTAAATTTTAAATAAAGAAAGAAAAATAGGGAAGGAAAATTGTGGCACATTCTTGCTATACTACTTTGCTTGCATGGGATGGCTACGCCTTGATATAATCAAAATTAGACCTGGCAATATTGTGCAGTATGCAACATACTAGAAGCATATTGCACTTCCAAATGTCCTTTCTAGAAGTACATACATTAATTAAAAATGCGCTTCTAATAAAACATTTTTTTTTTCTTTCTAAAAGCGCTAATGAGAAGAAGTGCTGCGTATTAAAGAACTTCCAAACACCTATATTCTCAACTTAAAAAATCGAGGTTGTACATCGAGAATATAAATATTAAAAACAAGTAACTCCATATTCATGAGGAATGTTCAACATGACGCAAATTTGTCCCAGCTTCACCAATCACATGGTGAAATTGAGAACTAGTCAACTATTCCAAAAGACAGTACAAATTCGTAATACAAATTTATGAATGAGCAATTTAGACTCCTCTCCATGGATGGCATGAGAGAGGCAAACCTTGATTAAGCCCATGAATCCCCCTTTAAACTCATCAAAGTTAAAAGCAGAAAGCACAATGCACCAAAAATGGATAGTTCCAAAATATGAAAAATGACCCAAATCGACCATAGCATAATCTAAAAAGTTAGACCCACACCTTCAGAATCTTTTTTAGTAAATACAAGCAATAGGTAGGGGAAATTGAGACACACATAGAGACAACTATGATGCCGTGGGAATTTAAGTCAGGATTCAAATCTAAAACATTTAATTTACAAGTTAAAATCTTTGACTATTTATTCACTAGGTTAGAGCCGTTGGCACACCTTATCCAACATTTTCCAACATTTACAAGAAGCATTTTTGTTGTCAAATTGACTTAACATTAGCCCTAAAAATACTTTCAAGTATGCATGGACTTGGCCCTCGGAACAACCGCCATTGAGAAAGGCATTGGTCCAATAAGCTCTTATGGGCCCAAATAGGTGAGAGTTAAAATAGTCATTTCGGATTAGGGACCAGCATGGTTTCCTTTTCTCTTTTCTTCTCTTTTAGTTTTCGTTGGAAAGTAAGTAGGGTTTCTTTGTCTTGTTTGTGCAGCAAGTATAGGGTTTCTTTGCTGTTGCCTGCTTAGTGAGTACCAAATCCTAATCCAACTGCAAATAGGAAAACAAATTAAAACAGGAAATAAATAAATTATATAAAGCAAAGGGCACCTGCAACCTCTTCTCGTGGCTCGTCGTCGATTATCAAGAGACTTATATTTGTTATTGATTGTTGTTATAATTAAATGGAGAAATTAAAAACAAGAAGAGCAGCAGCGGCAGGCAGCAGCAGAGAGAAGCCATTGATGAAGATCCCGAATTCAATTTGTTTCTTCTCAGAGTTGGATCATAAAATAAATGCAACGGAGCTTCTCGTCCAACTAAGCAATGGAGAAAGCAACGGCAGCAACAGCACTGAAGAAAGCCATGGAAAAAGCAGAGCAGCTTCTCCTCCTCCGTCCGAAGATAAAAATGAAAAAGGTAGAATGCGTTTGTGGCGGAGGAAGAAAAGATTTCGGTCAATCTCGGATCTCTATGAGTCGACCGAGCCTCTTATTGTAGCAAAGGAAACAAAAAGGAAGAGGAGGAGGAAGACGAGCAGGAGTGTGCAGAAGAATTAATATGTGTATTTATTTATTTAGTTTTTGCTAAAACAAACATAAAAAATCAAACCAAGTAGTTGCTTGAATTAACCTCAACGAGAGAATCCATAAGAAGTTTAAAGTTTCCTTCAATTATGTTTTGAGAAGAACGTTCATCAAAAGCATGAATGAGCTCCTCTTTAGAGTTTAATCTTCGACGCATGATCTTTTCTTACAATTACGTAATATATTTACAGGCAAACATTTTTTTCTAGCACTTTTGAACTGGTTTTTTCAGAATCCTTTATGTTGTGAAGTTGGAGTTGCTAGATTTAAATGGATCTTTAATTACTAGGTGTTGTGAGATGATGTGGGATGTCAGAGGTGTTGTGGCCTTCTTTAGCCAGGTGAATGTTGAGCAGTAATACCCTTTCACTTTTGGTGCTTCTGGTTCCCTGTTCAAGCAAAATATATTGTTCTCATGATCTCTCTGATGCACTGGTTTTACTAGGACTCTTCTTGACCCTCTATATGTTACTGTTGAGTGAGTTTAGCTTCATTTTGTACTGTTTATCCCTCACTGTCTTGCTAGATTTAGTTTTCCAAATTTATTATATGCAAGAACCTCCATATAAGGTGTGTCCTTGTACATTCTTATATTTACCCCTATATTAAAGAAATTATACTTATTCTATATATAAAATATATTATATATCAGTCCCGATCTATTGGGCCACAGGAGTCCATAAGACTGTGGTCACCACCGTTGGATGTAACATCCAACGGTTCAAAAAAGTTTCTTAAAAGGAGTGCAAAAGTGAGTGAATCGTTAAATTTACATCCAACGGTGAGTGACCACAAATCTTTTGGACCTCTGTAGTCCAAGAGATTGGAGCTGGTAAGTGGGCCACCAAACAAGACATTGGTCTAGTAAGCCCTTATGGGCCTTAATAGATGAGGGTCAAAATGGTCATTACGCATTGAGGACCAGCGGAGTCCCACCTTCCAGCATATTTCCTTGTCAAAAGTAATGAAAAGTAAAGAACTCCTAATCCAAGTAGGAAAACAAATTCAAACACATAAATAAATAAATAATATCAGAAACCGACTCTGCCTGCGTCTATATAAACCAAACGGACCTGCAACTTCTTCTCATTGCTCGTCGCTCGTTGAGTATCAACTAAGTTATTATTACCGTTGACCCCAAAACAAAACAAAAAAACAAAAAAAACAAAGTTATTATTACCAACACCATAACAAATTATCAAAACACAAACATTTGTCATTGATTCTTAAAAATGGCGAAATAAAAAACAACAGCAGGAGGAGCAAGCTGCAGCAGCATGAGCAGAGAGAAGCCATTGATGACGATCCCATATTCGGTTAATTTCTTCTCGGAGTTGGAAGTAAATGCAATAGAGCTTCTCGTACAACTCAGCGGATCATCGTGCTGCACTGAAGAAGAAAGCGAAAGCAAAAGCAGAGCAACTCCTCCTCATGATGATGATGATCAGGTGTCGTCGTCGTTCTCCAAATACGAAACATTAGTGTCTGAAGAAGATGAAGATGAAGAGAGGTTTCAAACCGAGGAAGAGAAGATTTCGGTCGATTTCGGAACTTTACGAGTTGACAGAGCCTCTTAATCTTTTTATTGTTGCAAAGGAAACACAAAGGAAGAGGAGGAAGATCATGTCAAATTAATTCCACTTCCAAGCGGTTGTTTTTGTAATTAGACTAATTATTTTATTTATTTCATACCTCTCCTAAAAAAGCACAAAACGCGTTATACTTCCAATAAGCTCCGGATATGGTATTGTTGATCTGGTTTCTGGATTCGAGAGATAAGTGAAACTACTTGGTTTGCTTTGTTCTTTTTTGAAACCAACCCAAGTTTACGCATTGAAAACTCAAAACGGATTCAACGAAAAATACAGCATACAATTAGAAACCTCTTGAAACTTGGAAAACAATAGAAGCCTTAAGAAAATAAAGGTTCTAAAAGAAAATAATACAAAGAGCAACACCAAAGGATTGGTTGTTACATTGACAACACAAGATGCATATATGCAATACATGGATTCTCTTCTTCTAATGAGAACCTGACATTCGAAATGTGTCTGACTCTTCTAAAAGAGTTTTAAAATGAACCTTTTCCTATCTGGAGAGGAGAGGAGAGGACTGATGAGAGCGATTTTGTAGAAACCCGATAGATATCATATCATCTTACCTTGGACTTTCGTCAGTGCTCGCTGCGTTGTTCATCGTTGGCACCAAGCAATATGAAAACTTCTATACGTTTTATTATGGTTGAATATGGTGAGTAGGGTGTACTGTACTTATTAAAATTATATTTGTTTCACAATTCAATATATTCTTTTTGGTCATTTTATATTATGGTAAATTATTAATTCAACAAATACTTTATTAATAGGGTGTATTCAATTAATTTTAAGTTTCGTTTAATAGCACTCTTAATCTAACGTGAAACTTAATGGCGTTAATCTCCCTTCCAAGGGGTTAAGTTTCACGTTAGGTTAATTAGGGCTTCTTTTTTTTTTTTTTTTTTCTTCAAAATTATGAGCATTAGGTTTTTCTTAAGGATGATGTTTGATATTTAAATCCCTTAGATAATTAGATTAAATTTTATTGAGATGGCATCTTGAAGAAAGAAGTTAAATAGATCCTAACAGAGAAATCTAAGAAGATGATCCAGATCCAAATTTTCCACCCCTCGAGTGGTTAAAATTCTAAAGTCAAAAAATTTGGGCTGAAGGTCTTTAAGCTTGCTCACAATTTGGCTACTTTCCAAAACTTGACAGACAAGGCATTAGTCCGGTAAGCACTTATAGGAAAGAACTAAATCCTAATCCAAGCAGGAAAACAAATTCAAACCGACTGTGTCTCTCTCTGTCTCTATAAAACAAAGGGCACCTGCTGCAACTTCTTCTCATCGCTCGTCGCTCGTTGATTATCAACTAAGTTATTATCACGAACAACATAACAAATTATAAAAACACAAATATTTGTCATTGATGGTTAAACATGGCGAAATCAAAAACAAGAGAAGTAGGAGGAGCAAGCTGCAGTCAATTAATTTCTTCTCAGAGTTGGAAGTAAATGCAATAGAGCTTCTCGTGCAACTCAGCGGATCATCGTGCTACAACGGCGGCAGCACTGAAGAAGAAACCGATGGCAAAAGCAGAGCATCTCCTCCTCCTCGGCCTCGGCCTTCGTCGTCGTCCTTCAAATACGAAACATTATCTGAAGATGGAGGCGAAGAGGAAGATGTATTGAGTTTCGGACAGAGGAAGAAAAAGTTTCGGTCAATTTCGGATCTGTACAAACAAGTTGACAGAGCCTCTTAATCTTGTTATTGTTGCGTAGGAAACATAAAAGGAAGAGGAGGAAGATGATGTCAAATTAATTCAACTTCCAACTGGTTTTTGTTTTTTGTAATTAGACTAATTATTTGATTAACCGGATGATATCTATTTATTATATTTATATCATACATCTCTCAACGGTCATTATTTCAGCAGACAACTTCCTTTCTTGGGGAGCAATTAAACCTTTTTTTAAAAACAATAATTACTGAAAATGCCCCAATAGAGGTCGCCTCGATTCCAATGAACTACCCAAAAAAAAAAAAGTATTATATTTTCATTAAGCTCCGGGCCGTTGTGTGCGAATAGATTTGAATTCTATTTGGAATCGTAAAAATCTTATCAGGTATCGAACTCTAACGAGGAGATTTCAAGGGAAAATCAACGAAGGATGCGGAGATCATCAAAGTTTAAAAATTGATGATTGGCAACAGATGAGAGATTGTATTGTTATTCCCGTCTTCGGATTCGAGCGATAAGTGATATTTATTTTAAATTGATAAATATTTTAAATAACACTTTTCCCTTTACACATGTTATGTAGAGTCGCTCTTCATTGCTACATATGGCTACACCATAACTTCTTCAACACTCCTCATTCCTCCTTCACGGTCGTCTTCCTTTTTTGATTCTCTCTTGTTTCTCGGCAAGTCAACGACTAAAAAGAAAAAGTTCTCTCTTGTTTCTCTTATATGTTGAGAAAGTTCTCTTCAGGACTTTAAACCAACTTTTTTCAAGATTTAGAAACATAGTTACTCAAGACATTCTTCCTTGAACCTTCTCGAGGACTTTTGATTGCTTGAAGCCCTAAAAATAAAATAAAAATTGTTTGAAGTCCCCTCAAGTTGTAAAAAATCAGAAAAATTGGACAAAAACTCTTTTAACATAAAACCGGGTACTTTCCAAAATTTCCCCATTATGTTGTCTATCTCCCAAAAAACAGAAACATTTTGTTGTCCCGCATCAGCTAGTAAGAATTGACCCAACAATACCCCAACAAGATTTTATTGTCTCTTAACCCACGAACTTGGCCTTGAGACAAACCACCACCTTTGATTGAACAAGGCATTATTGGTCCGATATAGGGATCGTCACAGGGCCGACCCAAAATGTTTGAGTTTGGCCTGGGTCTCATGAATTTTTTTATTTTTTGTGCCGTTCGGGCTGAAGTTCAAAAGTTTCAAAATTTAACGAAGTATGAAAAATAAACTTTTGAAATACTAATGTTTTCAATTATTTTTTTTACGTATATATTTCTTACATCTTGAATAATTAAACACAATGTTATGAGATTTTAATATATAGTATACATTGATTTATTGAGGTATCAATATTGCCATAAATTGTATCATATACTAAAACTGAATTTTCATATTTTGATTTGTTTGGAATTTGATTTTCTAGTATTTTTTAATTGCATCCAAATGGGGGTACTTCCGTATTTACATTGTAAACTTAAGTAAATGGAGTAATATAAAAATAAATTAAAGTAAAAAGACGAGACATTTACTTAAATATTTGGAATGAAAATAAGGCAATATAAGGCAATGGGCAGGCCGGGTCGGGTTGTCAAATTCGAAGCCCAAGTTCTACCCAACCTTAAAACGAACCGAGTCGAGCGGACCTAACCATCAGATCGGGCCAGACTTTGGCCCATCAAACCTTGGACTACCCAACTTTGGCCTACGGGCCACGGGCCAAATTATGATCCCTCCAATAAGTGTTATGGACCGAAATAGCCCAGGGCCAACATGGTCATTTCACATTTTTCCTTGTGCAAGTAGGAAATCCTAATTCAAACGGTACAAATAAACGCGAACCGACTCTGCCTCTGCGTGTGTGCGTCTATATAAAGCAAACGGCACCTGCAACTTCTTTCTCATCGTTCATCGATCGTTGATTATCAACTAATTTATTATTATTATTATAATTATTAAGAAGACAAATTATAAAAACAAATATTAATATTCGGTATTGATTGTTAAAAATGGCAACAGCAGCAGCAGGAGCGAGCCCAAGCTGCCGCAGCAAGAGCAGAGAGAAGCCATTGATGATCCCAAATTCAATTAATTTCTTCTCAGAGTTGGAAGTGAACGCAATAGAGCTTCTCGTACAACTCAGCGGATCATCGTCCGGCAATGGCGGCAGCACTGAAGAAGAAAGCGATGTCAAAAGCAGAGCAGCTCCTCCTACATTATTCGTTGAAGACGAAGACGAAAACGAAGTGAGTTTCGGACGGAGGAAGAAAGGGTTTCGGTCAATTTCGGAACTGTACAAGTTGACAGAGCCTGTTAATCTTGTTATTGTTGCAGCAAAGGAAAATAAGAGAAAGAGGAAGAGGAGCATTTGATCAATTTAACTTCCTGTTGTTGTTAGACTAGTTAATTATTATTGTAATTAACCTCAGCTGTTAAGTTAAAAGCTCCGGGGCATAGTAGTGATATGTCATCCAGTTAAAACATGCCATGTGGCAGACTCATATCAAACCGTGTTAGAAAGAATTGTAAATCTCCCCAAGCAAGCAGGCAGGCGTGTTGAATCGAAAGGCAATATAATAGCGTAAAGGATGAACCAATCCATTTTATTACCAAGCTGTGAATTTGGCTTTTGTTAAATTTTACATAACAATGGTAATGCTCGAATCGCAATTTCCTCCTCAAAGAATTCCAACTTCTTTTACGGCATAACACCGTGCAAGTTAGCCATTCGGTACCAATCCCAGGTATCCGAGTAATCGGTGAACTCAGTCTCCGTCGTGCAAAATCAAAGATAACATGTCTAAAAAGTAGTAAATTTGAGGGCAGGTGAAAGCATACTACACGAAAACAAGGCAATTAGAAGAACATATCTTTACTTGCTAAAACAGGTTTCCTCCCCTCTAGACTACAATAAGACTGGAACTTGTAAGGGATGCATGCAATCAGGGTTTGGCTACACAAAGATAACATGACGATGTTCTCAACTTGTTTGTGCAATTTACTTTTTCGGAACCGAAGTGTCTTGCGTAAATACAAAATCTGAGATCCTGTTTACTCTTCTAAACCATGATCTAAGTTGCAGCTGATTAAAAAGACAATTCACAGCTTCAGGTTCTTGAAAGCGCCTTCAATGCTCTAGATGGAATACATATTCTGTCAAGTTCTGCAATTTTCTGGCATCCAGTTTCTGCTCAGTAACAATGGGCTGCTTCTTCACAGTAAGCATTTGAGAAGCAGGGTCCACAGCCCAACCTTGCTGTTGTACAACTGCATATGACAACCAAATCTCAAGAATTTGCAACATAAATGATAACATGCCTAAAAGCATATGTATGCAATTAATGGAAAAAATCATAAAATATTATCCTCTTTTATATTGAGGAAATAAGTCGTTATTTATGATAAGCAGTGCCATCGAAGACTTGGCAGCCTTTAAAGCAAAAAGAACTGTTTTTAAAGGGAATATAAGAAAAAGCAATGAAAAACTGTAGTTAATCAAGGTTCTTAAAGCTCTTCTCCCAGATTTTACATCCAAAATTCTCCAAAATGTAGGCAGGCACGCCTTTCTTCTTATATTTTAATTTGATCAACAGTATGGACAGAACACCCAAATCCACCATAACATAGACATTTACCAAGACAATATGATTAGGTATGAACAAAATTACACCAAAGCCAACTCTGCCACTGCGTTTAATCTTTTTCCAATCATCCATTGAGGCTTCTTAGTGACTTTTCAACTGGTTTATCATTCTTGATATATATATTCCTATGTTTGTAAATCTAAAAAATTACCCCTCCTAAAGCAGCGGAACCTTTTTACAGAGAATCTACTTATTCAGGACGAATATGCTTCAAAAAGGTCATACCTCCAACTGTTACATGGTTAATTTCCCAATGATATATCTACTATCTTTTCTCATAGACAAAAACGATTTTGGTTTTTCAATTTTTTTGGCAATTCCGTATGTTCTTAATGTGCAGCAACGAAACAGGGTTACTAACTGGACAAAGCATTAAGATGTTTTTTTTTCATTTTTTCAGAAAATAAACTTAACCCCGGGAGCAATTTGGAACATATACATTTGTGAAAACAGAAGCTTACAAGTTGTGGCATCATCCTCGCTCATTCCAAGGAAGAGAGCTGTATCTTGGATGCTTATTGTAGAATAGGCAGACTGCAGGAGCTGAAACATATTCTTTGTGTAAAGATCTGCAAGAAGTTCAGAAGACAATTAATTATGGCATGAAGTGCATAAAACATAAGAATTAGTACTCTACAAGCTCCCTTAAACACCAGAAAAATAATGAAACAGAGTTATCTGAGTGTTGATCCCCTCATCAACAATTATCACAAAACTATAGAGATGTTTATATTTTCAATTCAGCTAAATATTCAAGTGTAAATTATGTTATGCAAGTCATCTGCATAGAACTTATAAGCACGACATGATATATTGAACTGGACAATTGTGTCCAGATTGGAAAGTACTTAAGACATCTTTCTCCACTGAAACAAGAGTAAATATCGTTGCTTCCCACTCCAAGATCAATAAAGGAATTGTAAGAAGACACAATGTAATAAACCTCATCCCGACTGTCAGATGGCTAGAACAGCTAAATCATCATCCCAAAGACATAATTAAAAATACTGAAGAGAGCATGAAGGTCTTCGTCTTGGAAGACAGCACTATATTAAGCATCAACAATGTTGTGCTTTGGAAAGAACCTTACAGAAGGAACTAGAACAGGCAACAATGATATCAACTAACTAATTCTAGTAACACTGATGACAAGAAAGGCTTGGCATATGACAATTCAATTAACGAAGTGTTTGATAATGGATAAAAGGAACTAAATAATGTTAGCGAGTTGAACAATATCACTCTTTTGACTTGAGTGGATAAATTTGTCATAAATCTAAAAACCATATTATCATACATGTACAAAACATAGACAATACTGTTTTATGATCTAGAAAAACTTGCCTGAAAAGGCTGCAACTAGACCTTGAGCTTCCTGACTCCAGTCATATCCACGAATAGCTTCATACACACCCCCATAGTCTCGCACCCACAATTTCTGGCCAATTTTCCAAGCAGCAATGACTTCTGGATTACCCTCTTTGACTGTGGCAGGCATTGATTTCCAAAGAAACCGCATGCTATTACTGCATATTCACCACCCGACAGATCAAATTCTAAATAAATGTAGAACAAAAATAACAAAATCAGATTTAAGTTTAACACAGGATACCCCAAATAGCCAAACAACATTAACAATAAAATGCAAAATTGCAATACAACATGCAATCAAAACCCGTAATGGCAAGGCAATATTTTACTCTTCAAACCATTATCAGAAACATATATATATATATATATATATATATTGCAGATTAAGCTAAAATAGAGGTATAGGGTTTGGGAGCAAGAATAATTAAAAAACAGTAAATCCAAAATTTAAAAATAAAGAAAATTGAAACAAAACAAAAAAACATACATATCACCAGCGTAAATGTGACCGAGAAGATGAATGGCGTAGGGCCAGTCGTCCTGAAAAGCAACGCCCTCGGCTGCGACCTGTACGAACAGAGAGAGAGGGAGAGAGAGCAGCGAATGAGAACCAAACTGAAAATTTTGAACTTTTTCTTTATGGATTGAAACCCAAATCAAACCTGAAGCATGTGTTCGTCACAGATATCGGCGACCTTTTCATACGATTTGGAGTTCAAGGCCTCTGATAAGAGAGAGAAATCCATGGCTGCTCTCTTTTCTTTGCTCTGTGTATTTTGTTACAGTGTCTATTATTTTTCTGATGAAATGTTAGAGCCCTGTTTGGTATCCTATTCAGTAGGAACTCAAAAACGATTATTTTTTAAAAAAAACAAGAGGGAACTCAAAAATGGTGATTCTTAAAAACAGGAGTTCTTAAATTCATTTTTTAAAATTCAAAAATTGTTTGTTATATAACTTGAAAAGTGTTTTTTGAACCTTCAAATTTTGAAAACTTGTTTGGTTGAATTCTTGAAAATAAATTTTTTTTTCTTCATTTTTTATAATTAAGATATTTTTGATAAACATTATCAAAATTATATTAAACATAATATTTAACAATCACATTTTAATACCATTAATGTAACGCCTCAACCCCAAATTAATCCCTTATTTAATTATTTAAGAGAAATTATAAATTTACCTTTGAGATAGGGGTATTTTGGTCATTTTCTTACCCGGAGAGAGTTTGGGGCAGTGACTAGTATTTTTGAATAGGTCGTACTGAGACGAGTTCATAGACACGTAGTGGGCTCGAATCAGAGTTGTAACGAGAGAGATATGGTCAAAAGAAATTCAGTGGCACAATCGTAATTATTTTGAAATGGGATTTTTATAAAAATCAGATTTCTCTCTCTCTCTCTCTCTCTCTCTCTCTCTCTCTCTCTCTCCCTCTCTCGCGAACAATCTCTCTCTCCGCGTCAGCTTTTCTTTCTCTCTTCGAAACTCCGGCCACCGGCCACGGCTGTGGACAGGGCCGGTACCAAAATGACCGGGGCGTCGTCCTCTTCCAGCCCCAGCCGACTCCCGCCTCCAGCCGCAGTGGTTTCGCCGAAAAATGGAGAAGAAGCGGCCGGTGTCATCCGATCTTCACTGCCGTCGATCTCCCTCCTCCAGCCACCAATTCTGACGAGCGAGGTATGGTTTCTCACCTACTTTTCATGCTCTAGCTGACTGTTGGGTAGGATTGGATCGATTCTTAGCGTAGCCAATTCGATTCTCGAATTGAAATTCTGCCAGTTTTCGGCCTCCGTGTTCGACCACTTCCGGTCCGTTTTTGGGGTAGGTCCAAGAACAAAAGTGGTTCCAAATATGGTGTTATACCTAGGGTAGGAGTTTGGAGCCGTGGTTTTGAGATTTTCCAGCGATGTGTAATCGCTTTGGACACCCAGTGCTGCCGGCCCGTGTGGCGGGGCGTGGGCGAGGGTAGTGCAGTGGCACTGTGTCTTGATGTGATCCTTAGGTTGTCATGAGCGCGTAGGAATTTGCGGATCTCAATTTGGATACCGTTTGAGCCTCGAACGGATTTTCCATATTGTGCGATTTTTGGGTTCAATACTGTTGAGCTGTTGGATCGTAATCAATTTCAGATATGTTACTCTAGATAATTTCAGAATCGTGTAGGATTCAACGTATTGTGAATCGGAGTCCCGGATACTCCGATATCGCGAACCCTAGGGCTAGGGTTTAGAAATTATGCGATTACACGATCGTGGTCAATCCGATCGTCCGATTCAGACCAGACTTGCAGGACATGGTTATTTAAATGTGAGGAACTTATAGGAACTCTCAGATTGGTAATTGGAGGTCGTGGACCCCACGAGGTCCCGTATTGACCAATATGGAAGTTTATCACTTAGTGAGTCTCGGGTCTTTTAAGACAGTTCTAACCATCCGAAATGCTTAAGTGGGCATAAGAATGACTTTAAAGTTAGTGCACGCACTTTTAGGAGCCGGGGGTCAGGGTTTTAATTAAATACTTATATCGAGCAGTTTTATTAATTAAATATTCATGGTGGTTTAATCAGGCACCCGGAGCCAGGTAGACCCGCAAGAGGGACCTTCAGGAGGTCCAACTAGCTCGGACTAAGAGTGAGTGGACTTTTCTTTTATAAATGATTTTATGCAAATGAATTTCATTATTTGATCTTGAATAAGTTTTATTGATTATGGTTTTCCTAGCATGATTTGTTGAAGTTAAATATCTTTGTTTATATGCTGCCTGGTTGAAAATGCTAAAAAAATATAGAAAGTAAAGATTGAGATATATATATATATATCAGATAAATAGCAGCAGAATTCCAGATTTAACAAAAATTCAGTTATTCATAAGATCTTTCAGAAATTTTATATTTTCTTAAGCCACCTTAGGTACCCAGTTATAGAAACAGGTTGCCTTCAGATAAGACGATGTCTACAGACATCCAGGTTGCCTTCGGTTTATGTTGCCTTCTGATATGACGATGTCCACGGACATCCAGGTTACCTTCAGTTTTGTCAGCGCGCTTGACATCTGCCTCACGAGTTTCGGGGACGCCCGAACCGTGGGAGCCAGGAATGCGGATCAGGCTGACTATGGTCCCCTGAATCCTGCCAGTTTGTGGCTCGGGTTGACTTTGTGTCACCGAGACCTGCCAGGGGAATTGACGGATTATCAGGAATTGACGGATTATCGGGAATTGACGGATATCAGGAATGGACAGAATTAAAGGGGTACACCTAGGTGGTAGTTTTAAATTGACTTCAATGCTTTTAAGAGAGTTTTATTGACCTTAAGTATGATTGACATATACGTATATAATTATATGAATGCCTTGATTTTAGTACGAATATAATGAAGAGTAAAATTCAGTTTTGCATAACTGTTTTTACACTGGGGTTAGTATGTTCATATGCTATTTTTCTAAACTTTGTTTTGGGTCCACTAACCATTTTTGTTGTTTTGCGCCCCCAGGCAGTAGACGTGCACAGGAATCCACCACCGGGCCGTTTCCCATCTTTCGCGCCTTTCATTTGATGTAGAAGTTTTGTTTTGTAAAAAGATTAACTTCTTTGTAAATTCTTAGTAGTTGCTCTGATATTTTGCCATAGATTGAGAACTGAACTGTTGGAATATATATTTACATATGCTGGCAGTTGGTTGTATAAATATATATACTTGTTTTGGCAGGTGTAAATGATTGGTATTGAGCCAGTTACAAGGGAAACTCTGCCGGTTTTTCGGTAGAAGTCAACCTTGTTATTTTATCATGTTTTGTATAGAAGGGCAAATACGTCATTTGTGCCGACATTCGCCAGGTGTCGGACATGCACAGAGTCCGGTTCGGATTCCAAAGCAGAATTTGAATCGGGTCCTGTCAATAAATATATGATCTACAATTTCAATTCTTCTTTAAGTCTTAATAAATTAAAACTAAATAAGACTTAAAGAATAGAATCCATCCGCATTGCTCTACTTCTCTCTCGGTCACTTGAGAGTATGTCTGTTTCCAAAGAGCTCGTTCGGTGATGTTTTCAGAGGCCATTTTCCGTTTTCATTCTCAGAAAACATTGAGATTTCTGAAATCATTTTCAACATTTTAGTTATAATTCACTAAAAACGCATAATACATCAAAAGGATGTTTTCATTTTTAGAGAATATGAATTCACTGGGAAAAAAACAGTGCAGAAGCCACCATCATAACCAGTCAAACACCACCCAAAAGCCACTACAGGCCAATCGAACCACAATCACCACAACAGACCAGCCACCTACTAATCACATCACCACCTAGTTGAACCCAATCGACCATAACCGTCAATACCACCTATACAAATCGAAGTACCACCACCTACTCAACAAACTGGCAAGGAGAGAGAGAGAGAGAGAGAGAGAGAGAGAGAGAGATGGGAAAGGGAGGGTGTCGGCTAAAAGACTGCTTTCGAGAAATTATTATTATTATTATATTATTATTATTTGTATTTGTTCAAAAATATTTTTATTTTTTTAAAGATAATTTCAGTCTTTAAACAATATTAGAGTTTATTTTATTTGTTAAATTATACATTTTTCATTGTTTATGTTACCAGACATGTTTTCACCATTTTTATTTTCTGAATATGTTTATCAATTAATCTACCAAACGTATTTCGAATCGTGAAAATGCAAAATTTGTTTTCTCGTTTTCATTCTTTGAAAACATTCTTTGAAAACGTTATCAGACTGGCCCTCCGTAATCTAACTACTTTTTTTGTCTTTCTACCTTCTAGCAAAGCCTTTAGCCGTTATTTACATTTTATATATTGGTGTATATGCCTATTGTAACACCCCGACCCCAAAATTTCCCTAAAATTTAACCCTTATTTAATTATTTAATTATTTAAGGGTATTTTGGTCATATTTTTAACCGGAGAGAGTTCGGGACCGTGACTGGTATTTTTGGGTAGGTGGTACTGAGACGAATTCGTAGACACGCGGTAGGCTCGAATCGGAGTTGTAACGAAGAAGTTACGATCAAAATATCGACAGTGGCAAAACTGTAAATATTTCAAAGTTTGGGTTAAAAAACATCTGACTTTTCTCTCTCTCTCTCTCTCTCTCCCCCGCGCGATCTCTCTATCTCCCCGACGTCCACTCTCTCTCTCTCCTCGGTTCGCGCGACTCCGGCCACGGCGGGACCCGAGACCGGTCCCGATCGACTCGCCTCGCCGCCCCGACCAAGACCTGCCCGTTTTTCCCGTCGGAAACCACGATCGCCGGCCGCGAGCTCGACTGGTTTGAACCGGGGTTTTCTCGCCGTCGCGCCGCCGCCTCCGCCACCCAAACTCGGTGATTGAGGTATGGTTTCTCATCCTTTTTACGAGTTCTAGCTGTTGGTTGTGTAGGTTTGGATCGATTTTGAGTGTAGAAAATCGATTGGGAAACCTAGGTTTTTGGCCGGATTTCAAAATGAAATTCCGGCCAGTTGCCGCCCGAATTGGGCCTTCCCGTAGTTGAAGAAAGTGATCCTGACCTCGAGTAGAAGCTAGGGTAGGAAGGGTGAGCTCGGGTGTGGAGTTTTTCGGTCGCCGGAAATTACTCTATACACCCACGCGCTGCCGGCGCTTGTGGCGGCGCATGGGCGAAGGTGGTGGCGTGTCTCTGGGCAGTTTTGAGGTCCTCGTGCCGTCACGAGCGCGTAGGATTTCGCGGATCTCAATTCGGACGTCGTTTGACTATCGAACAGATATCGGGCGTTATCCGGGTTCGATAGGTTGGGACCGTTGGATGGTTTCGAAAATAATATATGTTAAACTAGGTATTTTTAGGATCGTGGAGGAATTCAAGGATCGTGAATCGGAGCCCCGGATGTTCCGATTTAATAATTTAAAGATTATATTTTATATTAACCGTTAGGTCGTGCGATCGTGAGCGATCCGACCGTCCGATCTGAACCAAACTTGCAGGACGAGTGTCCTATACCTTATAGAACCCTTAGGAACTTTCAGATCGGAGTTTGGAGATCGTGGTCCCCGTGGGCCCGTTTGACCAGGGTTAGGGTAGTTTGACCCTTGGTTGACCGTGAGTCTCCCGGAGTAATCTCACCTACCTAGGGGGATTATCTGGTGCTAGACTATTGTTGGGGTTTACGCAATATTAGAATATTTGTTTATACAATTAAAATTATGTTTGTACGAGGGTACAAAAGAGTCTAGAATATCAGTTTGGAGTGCTATACGCACTACCTTAAGTACCTCCCCGGACTTTAGATTCACTACGAGTACCATCAAGTGAAAGTTAGGTCCCACGTGGCGTAGGTTATCCGGCGTGCGGACAGACCCCATACGTGGCGTTGGTTGTACCGGCATATGGGGAGATTTGTGATATGATGTTCAGGTCTCACGTGGCGTAGGTTATCCGGCGTTGGGACAGGCCCCATACGTGGCGTTGGTTGTACCGGCGTATGGGGATGTAACACCCCGACCCCAAATTTCTCCAAATTTAACCCTTATGTAATTATTTAATTATTAAAGGGTATTTTAGTCATATTTTTAACCGAAGAGAGTTTGGGACCGTGACTTGTATTTTTCGATAGGTCGTACTGAGACGAGTCCGTAGACACGTAGTGGGCCCAATTCGGAGTTGGAACGAAGAAGTTACGAGCAAAACAAGTTCAGTGGCAAAATCGTAAATATTTCGAAGTTGTTTTTTTAAAAACCCAGATTTCTCTCTCTCTCTCTCTCTCTCCTGCCAAAAACCCAGAAATCCCTCCCCCTCCCTTGCGACGACAGCGACTTCTCGTCGTCGTCACCGCCACCACACGCCGTCGCTTGGGGCGGCAACGGTCCCGTTGGAACCACCACACTCCCTACTTTCCATTCCACCCCAGCACCGCCTCGATCCGCCACCGTGGTCGCCGGAATCAGCCACGAAAGGTAGCGGTTTGGACAGATTTTTACCAAACTTTCGACCCTTCGTTCTCTCTCATTTCTCCACCAAATTGGACGAGTAAGGTATGGTTTTCTACCTATTTTCCATGCTCTAGCTGATGGTTGGGTAGGATTTCGTTAATTTTGAGCGTAGATTAACTGATTTCCAACTTAGGTTTTGGCCGGTTTTGGGTCTCCGATTCCGGCCACTTCCGGTCAGTTTTTGGGGTAAGCCCAAGAACAAAAGTGACTCCAAATAGGGTGTTATACCTAGGGTAGAAGTCTTGGCCCGAGATGTTGAGATTTTTCGGCGAACTTTTATCGCTTTGGACACCCACACGCTGCCCGCGCGTGTGGCAGCGCGTGGGCACTGTAGCATAAGGGCATTATTGTCCCAATGCGATCTCCTAGTTGTCACGAGTGCGTAGGATTTCGCGGATCTCAATTCGGACATCGTTTGAGTATCGAACGGACGATCGCATATTAAGCGTTATCCGGGTTCGATAGGGTGGGACCGTCGGATGGTCCCAAATTTAATATATGTTAAACTAGGTATTTTTAGGATCGTGGAGGAATTCACGGATCGTGAATCGGAGCCCCGGATGTTCCGATTTAATAATTTAAAGAGTATATTTTATATTAACCGTTAGATCGTGCGATCGTGAGCGATCCGACCGTCCGATCTTAACCAAACTTGCAGGACAAGTGTCCTATACCTTATAGAACCCATAGGAACTTTCGGATCGGAGTTTGAAGGTCGTGGTCCCCGTGGGCCCGTTTGACCAGGGTTAGGGTAGTTTGACCCTTGGTTGACCGTGAGTCTCCCGGAGTAATCTCACCTTCCCAGGGGGATTATCGGGTGCTAGACTATTATTGGGGTTTACGCAACATTAGTATTAAAATATAATTATATATATGTTTGTACAAGGGTACAAAAGACTCTAGAATGTTAGTTGGAGTGCTATACGCACTACCTTAAGTACCTCCCCGGATTTTGGATTCACTACAAGCACCACCAAGTGAAAGTCAAGTCTCGCGTGGCGTAGGTTATCCGGCGTTGAGACAGGCCCCATACGTGGCGTTGGTTGTACCGGCGTATGGGGAGATATTGTGATATTGTGTTAAGGTCGCACGTGGCGTAGGTTATCCGGCGTGTCGACAGGCCCCATACGTGGCGTTGGTTGTACCGGCGTATGGGGAGATTTGTGATATAATGTTGAGGTCCCGCGTGGCGTAGGTTATCCGGCGTTGGGACAGGCCCCATACGTGGCGTTGGTTGTACCGGCGTATGGGGAGTTATGTGATATGACGTGTATGTCTCACGTGGCGTAGGTTATCCGGCGTTGAGACAGACCCCATACGTGGCATTGGTTGTATCGGCGTATGGGGAGATATGTGATAGTATGGCATGGTCGCACGTGGCGTAGGTTATCCGGCGTGTTGACAGGCCCCATACGTGGCGTTGGTAGTACCGGCGTATGGGGAGATTATGTGAATTAAAGAGAAAAGAATTGAGATATTGCCTATGTGGGTGTTTAGGTTTTAGGGGAGAACTACGTGTGGCTTGATCCCTCAAGGAGGGTACGTAGGCAGCCTAAGGTTATTAGGTGCAGCCGCAGACTAAATATTAGTCATAATTTGTATTCAAATTGTTTGGTAGTTGGTTGAGATTTAATGGAAGGCCGAAGGCCATTTGTGTGAATTGCATGAAATTATATTGTGCATGCTGCCAGTTGGGGATATTAAATGTGTTTTTATGCAGGTGAAATTTTGGGAAATGTCCAATTTATAGGGGAGACTCTGCCGAAATTTCGGTAGAAAGTCTCGGTCTTTAGTAAGTGGGCCCGGCATCGGGGTGATGTCAGGAATTTTAAAAGGTTCGTCTCGAATTTTGGGGAAAATTCGGGGCGGGTCCTTTCAGGGGAGTTATGTGATATGACGTGTAGGTCTCACGTGGCGTAGGTTATCCGACGTTGAGACAGACCCCATATGTGGCGTTGGTTGTACCGGCGTATGGGGAGATATGTGATAGTATGGCATGGTCGCACGTGGCGTAGGTTATCCGGCGTGTTGACAGACCCCATACGTGGCATTGGTTGTACCGGCGTATGGGGAGATTATGTGAAATACAGAGAAATGAATTGAGGTATCGCCTATATGTGGAATTAGGTTTTATGGAAGAACTACGTGTGGCTTGATCCCTCAAGAAGGGTACGTAGGCAGCCTAAGGTTATTAGGTGCAGCCGCAGACTAAATGTTAGTCATAATTTATATTTGAATTTATTATTGCCTTGTTTAAGGCATGAATTGACCTGTTAGCGGGTTTGGTAGTTTGTTGAGAATTTTTGGAAGGCCGAAGGCCATTTATGTAAATTGCATGAATTTATATTGTGCATGCTGCCAGTTGGGGATATTAAATGTGTTTTTATGCAGGTATAAATTTTGGGAATTGTCCAATTTATAGGGGAGACTCTGCCGAAATTTCGGCAGAAAGTCCCGGTCTTTAGTGAGTGGGCCCGGCATCGGGGTGATGTTAGGAATTCCAAAGGATTCGTCTCGGATTATGGGAAAATTCGGGGCGGGTCCTTACACCTATCTCCATCTTTTTCTTGTTTTCCAAGTGCCATAGATCAAGATAATTAAGGTGGCGGGTACACTTTTCTGTACTAGTAGTTCTCCTATCTTCACTTTCTGGAAATGATTATTAAAGATTTTCTCTTTCTTGGGAGGCCGGGCCACTAATCATAAATGTATTTAACCCTGAGGGGCCGGGCCACTAATCATAAATGTATTTAACCCTGAGGCTTTGGCCTCTGTTATCACTTTACCACCAGGATATGCTTTTTGTGCATCATTGCAATCTTCTTTTCTTGCCCTATTTTCACAAGCAACCAAGGGTTCTGCAGGTGATTAAATACATAATGATACTTCAGTGATGAATCCTGTTATTAGTGAGAGAAAATGGTCATAAGAACAGTTGATGTAAAAGATTTCAGTTTTATAATGATGCAGAAGACCAAATCCCAGATGCAATTCCACAAGGGTAAATGACCTAGGCCATTTTTTCTCATAAATAAAATCCATTTTTTATTCTCACGCAATGGGCTAGTAGCTGGAAATCATTAGAATGGGAGGTATCGAAAATAATTTAAATTCTCATTCCTCAACATCGGTTGTATAAATAAAATAATTGAAGAAATAACTCTAGCCCAATTAGCTGAAGTGGTATTTTAGCCCTAAACCCTAAAATAATATGACAAAATTGTATATTTAAAGAGTATAGCCGTTTGGCTATACTATTAAAATATATTAAAATACTTTTAAGATATTACCGCACGGCTATACTCGTAAAATATATTATTTTAGAGGTACACAAGGCTTGCACTCGCAGTCACAGCCATTTCGCTTCTCTATAAGCGCTTCCAAGCTTCAAAGACTCGGTCTTGAACCTCTCTCTCTCTCAACTCAAGGTTCGATTTTTTTCTTTCGTTTCGATTGCTGCGTAGATTGGATTGGATTGAACTCTCTCTATGAAAACCATCAAATGTCATTCAGCTTTTGAAATCTCCACTATGATAACAACTCTGATGCTATAAAATCTTAAAATCCTTAGAAGAAACTCTCTGATAATCGTTTTTCCATTTAAACAAACAAAAAAAATTGCAAAATTAGAAATATACGTAAATTGGACGCCATGGTAGCAACGGAGAGAGACTCGAACTCGTAGTTAGGCGGTCTGGGCGGAGCTAGGCTGCCCCTAGGCGGTCTGGGAGGAGGTAGACGGTCGCTAGGGGGTCTGGCCGGATCTAGGCGGCCTGCACGGGTCTAGGCGGGTCTGCGTTGGTGTTGAGGTCTGCTGCTCTCATAAACCAAAAGTGCCATGTGAAGAACAAGGATATTAGGAAGTTTCTTCATGGGATTTATGTGAGTGAGAAGAGGAGTGATTAGATTTTTGGGATTTGTACTTGTTATGAATGCTTTTTCTGATTTTGATTTTCAGTTTTTCATCTGTACTCTTCTTCTTTTTTCTTTTTTCTTTAAAAAAAAAAAAAAAAATCTTGTATGGAAATTTTGATGAGTAAGTTTTACCATATTTTGGGTTTCTGTTGCCAAACATAAATTCTGGAATTCTGGGATTATTTTACGCAGGTTATTGATTGTAATAAATTAACTTCAAGTGAGAATCTAATGATGAGGTTGCATTGCTTGCACTGAATCCAGGCACCAACACTTGTAGTTTGGTCTCGACATTTCATAAAGCTCATCGAGCGTCATCTTCTCAAGTTTGTCGGTTTCCCATGAATCAAAACTTCCGGGGATGTCTTTTGCACGCATAGTAGCAAGTGATGCCACATTGCCTTCTTTCTGTTGATCTAGCCCACGGAACCTTTTGTACAGTCTCATAGCAGACACACAATCTTCATATGGATCATGAAAACCTGACTGGATATCATACCTGTAAAACCAAAGCCTCATGACACTAAATATTCACTGGAGCACTTAAAACTAGAGCCTGCTTCTACAAGCAAATAATACAGACACTAAAAAAGTAAAAATCTGAGATGAAGAATAACTTGCCCTAGATATGTTCTGTCAGGTACTTGAGCGGGTGGCTAACCAGATTTGTTTGCATCACTGGATGGTAGCTTGCAGTATCCCTGCATATAGAATAGATAACTGTCAAGCATCTAGAGGCTACAGAGAACAGACTTCTTTGCTCCAAGCTAAGCTTCTAGGAATCTATGTCAAATAGATGCCATATTAAAGCTGGTCCTTTATGCAAAATTTCATCATGACTAAGGCCATAATCTTGACTGGCCTGAATGAAAAGAAGTACAGCCATAAATGCAATTGTCCAAGAAACATTGACACCATCTATCTTACAGATATACAAAGCAGCCCAAACACTATGACCTATATAATAAGAAGGGAGTGAAGAGAAGAATAAAGAGTGCATATGAGAACCAAAGCATAACATGACATGATAATCCAATCAGATCTAGAAAAATTAAAGAAACACTGTGCTTATAATTCACATATCTCAAAAAGAGGATTCCAGAAGGGGAAAAAAACAATTAAAAAAACTCTTATACCTAAGCAGGTAATCAGGACAGTTTATTCTCAAGCAATCCAAATCATTCTCTAAACTATGCCCCAAAAGAATCTTGGTCTTTCCATTATACAAAATTTGCAAACTTTATCTTGCACTTTTTGGAGTGGCATGCCATCTCTGAGATGCTCCTGTTAACCCAGTACCTTCATATCTGGAATGGAAACATTGTCAACATGTGGGAATGATCAGAGGCCTATTCACAAAATTCTTGAAAGAAATCAAAGATGAGAAACATCACACACTAGTACCTGTAATGAATGACAGGATCTTGGGGCTGCACGTAAGCGTGGAAGAGGATAGTCTCATCTTCATCAATCAGGCATACCCTTGCACGCAGGTAGTGATCCATCACTTCCACCAGCAACCATTTCACAATCCAGAGCAATTGCTTCCGTACCATCTCCAATGTGATTTTCCTTGCTGGAGTTTATATCATATTTAAATTCTTCACATGGCTCCATCGTTGTTCCCTACAACCCTTCAACTTAAAATATAAGTAAGGTATGTGCATATCTATATAATGTTGCAGCTAAGAGTATCTTTAATGGGTAAAAAGGGTAAGAGATTCAGAATACTGGAAGATGACAAGTTTCTCAATTCCATACGGTATGTGCATATCTATATACTGTTGCAGCTAAGATTGTCTTTAATGGGTAAAAGGGGTAAAGATTCAGAATAAAGATATACTAGAAGATGAGAAGTTTCTCAATTCCATACAGGATGCTCGATGTTCAACTAATCAACTTACCAGAGAAACAGGCGCAGATAGGCGACACATATATTTATGCGAGCTCAGAGAAGTAGGGCTATCAAAAAGCTTCAAACATAGATCACAACCTTGTTCAGAGAAAACCCTCTTGCAATCTTCTTTTGCCAGTGGTCCTAAATCATAGCAACCAGGGAAAGGAAATTAAACAACAAGCAATCTTATAGATGAATCAAAATGACTAAGCAATGATCGGATCAATTACAATGCAACACGGAATTACATCTCACTAGTGACATGCTCCCTCTGTGATTCAAAAGATTTGAAGTGCCTTTACACACTCCACATCTAGGCTGATGAACTGAATGGAAAGAGACATTAATGTGCTCGACAAGATGTTCCTTTTTCTTATACAGCTTGTAGCATGCAGCATATTTGTACCTGCAAGCCCACAGGTCAAGAATCTTTTCAAAACATTTATATATAAAAACCATCACATATCACACTGGAATTTGGGTATATACCTAGTAGTACAGTTTGGCAACTAGTTTTGCATTTGGTCTTAAATATTGAAGTTCAGATACACTACTATAGCAAGACAATTGGGATTAATTAAGTAAACTGATCGCAAGGAAGATTTGTTTCCAAAATCAAAGGAAATTTATTTCCAAATCAAGAAAAATACTTCAATAAAACTAGAATAAAACAATGCGTAATAAACCATGTCAAATTTTGCAAGGCACCTAATTAACTTAGCAGAAAAGTTCATAAATAAGCCACCCAAACAAAATCTATATTCAATTTCTCAGCAAACATGCAAGTCATTGTGGAAATGTGGAAATAAAAGCCATAAACCTCACAAATTGCCGAAGATGTGAGAGACACAGAGAGATGGTTGTGTTTGTGGTTTTTGGAAATTCTGGTTCCAAGTCCATGGAGCCCAGAGCTGCTCTCAGCAAAGCCGTCGACGAGGCTTCAAAATTGGCGGGAAAAGAGCAGTACTAGAAACGTGCACAAAATGTAGGCGAGCCCAAATGGGGGATGCTTTTTCTGACTTCTCACAGAGAGTCGGACAGAGACGGAGGGTTTATTGGGGGTTTTCATTTTTTTTTTTTTTTTTTTGGGTGAAAGAGTTTTTCAAGTACTTGTAACATTAATTTCTCTATGCAACCGTCACACCACGACAACATATTTTTCATGTCAAGCGTTACATGTTTGACGTGTCGCTTGTTACGTGTTATAATTTAGATTGATTAATGAATGACATATAAAAATTGTCATAATACAACCTTTTTTATTTTAATGAAGATAAGTTGCAACAACGGCCCCCTCACAATTATATACTTTGTTCGATTTCAATTTCGCTCGTTTGTAAAAAGAAAAACGGCACGAAGATGTATGGTCTTCGAGATCACTTACCTTCAATATCAACTATATGAATATAAAGTACATTTAAACGAAGCACTCGGTTATAGGACTCCATTGCTCCACCACTAAAGACAGTTGAATAAAGCTAGCCAACCAAAAAAAGGACAAAGATAGCGAACGAGCTAAACTTGAGGAGGAGGAGAAGCAAAACTGCAGAACCTTCATATTTTCACTTCCGTCCGTCCATAGCGATTTCGCGATAGCTAGCTAACCATTACGACTGCTCCCCAACAACGTTCTAAACAAACTTAGGAGCATTACGAATATTAAGTCCGGCTATAAATATCTCTCTCCATTCTCGTTCTTTCATATCTGTAAAGAGTTGAAGAGAAGTAGCTATTTCTGTGCATGAGCGAGTTGGAAAGTACATCTAATATATAATGGATTGTCATGGATGCCCCAATGGCAATGCCAATATCTGGCGCTTTGTTCTGTGCCTTTTGATCGCCATTGCCGGCTTCGCTCCAAACCCGAGTTTAGCTAAGAAAACAAAAGTTGATGGCTTGAAATTGAACGTGATCGATGGTTGCTGGAGATGGAACTCGGATTGGAGAAGTAACCGGCAGGAACTTGCATTATGCTCAGTGGGATTTTCTGGGAAGATGAGCAACAACATAGGAAGAGATGTCATATACTATCAAGTCACGGACCCAAGTGACAGTGCGTTGGACCCCAAACCGGGAACTTTGAGATATGGGGTTACCATGATAAAAGGGAAAAAGTGGATCACCTTCCAGAGGGACATGCACATTAGGCTTGACAAACCACTTCTCATTAGTAGCTTCACTGCCATTGATGGAAGAGATGCTAATGTTCACATTGCTGGTAATGCATGCTTGCTGGTCTTTCAGGTACGTATATTAATTACATTTATTTACACACACATACGTATTTAATTGGCTAGTTAGTGTTCAAACCTAAGACCACTAGTATGTAAGTCAAAACTCTTTTTCATTGGACTAGATACCGTTGACATTCATAAGTATATTTAAGATAATGTAGTAAGTACCAAATTTATATACTATAATATATTCATAAGTATATTCAAATTTCAATCTAACACTCGGAGTTTATTGAATAAGTAATCTTCTGTTCTTATTTAAGGTTGAAAATCTAACTGGCCTATATTGTAACTAAAGAAGAATCTAATTATCATGTATGGGGTAGTTAGATAACCTAAACCCTTGATTTTCTTTTTCTAAGTGAGGGATAATTGAGACAGTTTTGAGTGGTATGGTCACACCTCCACGTGCTATTATCTACTGTTATAATATGAGTGAACGACATGTATTAAATATATCTCATGGAACTAGCTAGGGAATAGTTTTTATACATAAATACATGCATTATAAGTAAATTTGTAACACCACATGACAGCCTTGCTATGATTTTCTGGAGATTGAATATAGTAAGATATCTTGTGTACATTTTCATGCATGTAAACTAATTATATTATTATTTTAAACGTTATCAGGCAAGCAATATAATCATCCATGGCCTTCGAATCCATCATTGCCGACCCCAACCACCAAGCTCAGTTATGGGTCCCGAAGGAAAGATAATGCCAATAGGGCAGGTTGATGGAGATGCAATCAGGTTGGTAACAGCATCAAAGGTTTGGATAGACCACAATACACTCTACGAGTGCCAGGACGGTCTTCTCGATGTTACTCGCGGATCTACCCATATCACCATCTCCAACAATTGGTTCAGAGACCAGGACAAGGTTATGCTTCTCGGCCATGATGATGGCTACTTTCGGGACAAGAACATGAGGGTAACCGTTGTGTACAACCATTTTGGACCCAACTGCAACCAAAGAATGCCAAGGTAAAGGCCCGAAGGCTAGTTATATCCATATATTAATTGAGATCGCTGGCTACCTTTACTTTTCAACTCCTCTAGTTATTAATATTAGCAAAGTATGTAGGTAATATATGTAGTATATGTAGGAAGTGTGGGACATTTTCACCTTCGTATTCTCAACATCGTATTCTCAACAGAGAGTGAGTATTATATTACTTACTATTGCATGCATGCAGGATTCGCTATGGATATGCACATGTCGTGAATAACCTTTACAGAGAATGGTCGCAGTATGCCATTGGGGGAAGCATGAACCCTAGTGTTAAGAGTGAAGCCAACCTCTTCATTGCACCAAAATCGGGAAACAAGAAAGAGGTAATTATTAACTCAAATGTATATATATTCAAGTTCAAATGCAATGCCCTTAATTAATTACTTAATGATTTTCCATGTACGCACAGATCACTTGGAGGAAGGACAGCGTTGGAGACAAAGAATCCTGGAAGTTTTACTCTGTAGGAGATATCTTCGAAAATGGGGCTTCTTTTGTCGAAACAGGTGCCGGAAGAGCAAAGCCAAACTATAACGGAGAACAAACTTTCCCAGTTGTTAATGCCAAATCTGTCCGCTCATTGACAAGGTCATCTGGTGCTTTGATATGCATCAAAAGATCCAGATGCTAATTAGTTAAGGCTTAGGCTCATGCGATGCGATATGGAGATATGATATAAATGCAAGTCATATATATACATGCATAGGAAAATCAATTGTATGTCAGCTAAAAAAATGAGAACAATTGTATAGTGGATATATGAATCTCATCTCCTTCCTTTGGCCGGTGGTTCCTTTGAGGCTATATTGTATGATTGGAATTCTGCTGTCAACTACTAGTTGTGTTCGTCTGGTTCTATGTATCTTTGTTGAGTTGTTTAGCAAGACCAGTGGACAACTTGTCCCTTGTAGTCCTCTTCTTAATTAAATTATGTTTCTCATTACCAAAAAATAAAAATAAATGTACAATGAAATAATTGAGAGAGAATTAGGGCCCGTTCGGTGGTGTTTTCAAAGGCCGTTTTCCGTTTTCATTCTCAGAAAACATTGAGATTTCTGAAATCATTTTCAACCTTTTAGTTATAATTCACTGAAAACGCAGAAAACATCAAAAGGATGTTTTCATTTTCAGAGAATATGGATTCGCTGGGAAAAAAAACAGTGTAGAAGCCACTATCGTCAAACACCACCCAACAGCCACTACAGGCCAATCGAACCACAATCACCACAACAGACCAGCCACCTGCTAATCGCATCACCACCCAGTCGAACCCAATCGACCCTAACCATCAATACCACCTGTACCAAATCAAAGTACCACCACCTACTCAGCAAACTGCCAAGGAGAGAGAAGGGGGGGGGGGGGGGGGGGTGGGGGTGTGGTTGTTGGGGCTGGGATGGGAAGGAAGAAGAAAAGAGAAAGGAGAGGAGGAAGAAAGAAATGAGAAAAAAGAAAAAGGAAGGGAGGGTGTCAGCTGAAAGACTGCTTTCGAGATGTTTTAATTTATTTTTGGTTGGTATTTGTTCAAAAATATTTTTATTTTTTAAATGATAATTTCAGTCTTTAAACAATATTAGAATTTATTTTATTTGTTAAGTTATACAATTTTCATTGTTTATGTTACCGGACACGTTTTTATCATTTTTATTTTCTGAATCAGTTTATCAATTAATCTACTAAACGCATTTCGAACTGTGAAAATGCAAATTCGTTTTCTCATTTTCATTCTCTAAATATATTCTTTGAAAACATTCTCTGAAAACATTACCAAACGAACCCTTCATGATCTAACCACTTCTTTTGTCTTTCTACCGTCTAGCAAAGCCTTTAGCCATTATATACATTTTTTATATTGGTGTATATGCCTGTCTCCATCTTTTTCTTGTTTTCCAAGTGCCGTAGATCAAGATAATTAAGGTGGCGGGTACACTTTTCTGCACTAGTAGTTCTCCTATCTTCACTTTCTGGAAATGATTATTAAAGGTTTTCTCTTTCTTGGGAGGCCGGGCCACTAATCATAAATGTATCTAACCCTGAGGCTTTGGCCTCTGTTATTACTTTTCCACCAGGATATGCTTTTTGTGCATCATTGCAATATTATTTTCTTGCCCTATTTTCACAAGCAACCAAGGGTTCTGCAGGTGATTAAATACATAATGATACTTCAGTAATGAATCCTGTTATTAGTGAAAGAAAATGGTCATAAGAACAGTTGATGTAAAAGATTTCAGTTTTATAATGATGGAGAAGACCAAATCCCAGATGCAATTCCCCAAGGGTTATGACCTAGGCCATTTTTTCTCATAAATAAATTCCATTTTTTATTCTCGCACAATGGGCTAATAGCAGGAAATCATTAGAATGGGAGGTATCGAAAAGAATTTAAATTCTCATTCCCCAGCATCGGTTGTATAAATAAAATAATTGAAGAAATAACTCTAGCCCAATTAGCTGAACTGGTATTTTAGCCCAAATTGTATGTTTAAAGAGTATAGCCGTTCGGCTATACTCTCAAATGTCATTCAACTATTAAAATCTCCACTATGATAACAACTCTGATGCTATAAAATCTTAAAATCCTTAGAAGAAACTCTTTGATAATCGTTTTTCTATTTATAAAAACAAAAAAAATTGCAAAATCAGAAACATACGTAAATTGCACGCCATGGTAGCCACGGATAGAGACTCGAACTCGTAGTTAGGCGGTCTAGGCGGATCTAGGCTGCCCCTAGGCGGTCTGGGCGGATTTGGGCGCCTAGGCGGTCGGGCCGGATCTAGACGGAGCCTAGGCGGTCTGGGCGGATCTAGACGGAGCCTAGGCTGTCTGGGCAGATCTAGGCGGCCTGGGCGGGTCTGGGAGCCACGGCGGGTCTGCGTTGAAGATTAGAACTGCTAGAGGTCAAGCTAAGGTGGCTGGCATACTTTTCGGCATTGGTGGTTCTCTTGTTTTCACTTTCTGGAAAGGAGGATACCTATTTAAAGGTTTTGTAAAGAGGCCACTGATAAATATATCTGTTGGTGAGATGGGGCATGTTAAGGAAAACTGGATCAAGGGGCCCTTCTTATTCTGACGAGTCACATTGCGTGGAGTGCATGGCTAATCCTCCAGTGTGATTGGATAGATAGTTCTGGTCTTGTAGTCGACGAACTTGGATTTACCCTTGTAGATTTGAGTAAAATTGGACATAGGAATGACCAATTTGTTTTGGCTTCTCAAGTCAAACAAATATTTTTTTTTGACGACCCGATGCATCGTGGTTGGTCGGTAGTGTTATCAATGCCTAATAGAGAATATAATGATGTTATTGGTGATGAAGTCTTAGGTGATGTGATAATTGAGTGTGAGCCATTTACTAGAGGGATGCCAAATGTTGACACATTTGATGAACCGGTGGGTGAGTTAGGTGGTCAAAATATTCGAGGTGGGTGTGAAGATATATGGATTGAATGATGCTTATGTAATTGGCAGTGTATGACATTAATTTTGTAATATATTGTAATGTGATTTCTTCACTTTCATTATATAGGTTTTGGCCACAAAACAATCAGTGCAAAAAATACTGGTTCCAGATTACAACATTATATTCTGCATAAAACACGACGTCTGTTCAAATAAAACACGACGTTGTTGTGAACCAGTTATTCAGCATATTTACCGACGTCTTAAATCAACGTAACAATGAAGAACCACGACGTTATTGTGAAGCAATTATTCAGGATATCACGTCGGGGAAGGATTAAGAACCGCCATGTAATTCTAAATAACACAACTCCAATCCCATAATACCGACGTCTAAAAAACGAGATAAATAATCTGAACGTTAAAAAATACGACGTCATCATACATTTTCCACGCCGCAAGTTCTTTTATAAACGAAGAGGAACGAAATGAATTCCGACGGTAATTCATTATAACCGCCGTCTAATATCAATTAAACGACGTTATTTGTAATACGGTTATCATCATAATCAACGCCGCCTACATGTTCTGTAATACGGCTCTCATTTATTTGGAACCGACGTTGTTTAGAAGTTCAACGTCGTCTACATTAATAAGTGCGATGTGAGTAATGAACATATAAATACAACGTCGACTATATAAATGACAACGACGTTGTATATTTCAATAACGTCGTCTTCTCATGTCTTTAAAGACGTCATATTTTTTCTTGTCGTGAAAATTATATTTAACGGCGTTGTGTTTTAGTTGTCGTCGTTGTATGTCTATCTTGCGGCCTTGTTCTTTTAATATGTGTCATATTTTTCCTTTTAACGACGGTGATTTGTTTGAGTTGGTCGTTTATTCTCATCCTCGACTATTTTTTAAAATTTTAGCAGACTAAACACGTCTGTTTTTATTTGTTTTCGACGTTGTTTTATTTAACAACGTCTAATATTTATCGCCGTTGTTTGTTTCTGAAAATAGGACGTATAAATTTTGTAATACGACTCTCATATAAAACAAACCCGGCGTTGTTTAGTTGTTCAACGTCTACTTTATAAATAATACGTCGATGAGAATAACGAAATAATGACAACAATTTTCCGCGTCGTTCATCTTTTATAGAAAAATCAAGTGGAAAATTTTTTTGACTGACTGGCGTTTTTATATAATCGGCGTGGTATAAATAAATAACGTCTTCTAATGTATTTAAAGACGTCATATTTTTTTTTTTATTGAAAATGATATTTAACGGCCTTATTTAGTTATTATATCGTCGTTAGTATGTCTATCTTCATTCGGCCTATGCTTCACATTAATATGTTCACGTGTCACATTTTTCCTTTTTAACGACGGTTTTTTTAGAGAGTTGGTCGTCAATTCTCATCCTCGACTGCTTTTTTAGATCTTTTTGCAGTACAAAGACGTCGTTTTGTATTTGTTGATGACGTTGCATATTTTAACAACGACGGTGATTTAGCGTCGTGGTTTATGAGGGAAAAGATGATGGTGGATTCCACGACCACTGAAAAACTCAATACACGACGGTGATTTACCGTCGTCTTTTTGCTTATTTGTAGTTTGTCATGTAATGTCCAAGTTTAGTTCTTTGTCCAACTTCAGTTCTCTGGCCTCACAGGCTGTGGTCTCCAAAGTCTACACTGCTCGATTATCGCTAACCACGATGATATGCTTTTTCGCATCGTTGCAATCTTCTTTTCTTGCTCTGTTTTTCGCAAGAAATCCAATTTCATGGAGACTGGAGTGGAACCTGTAACTTTTTACCATCGTCTACTGCGTGAGTTTTCTCTCTCTTATCTTATTATTAGGTTCACAACGTCGATTTCAACAATTGATCATGCAAATTCTTATCGGAATCTGTGGTTCGATTTAAAAACCTCACAGCAGAACATGTAGAAGAGAACATTGTCTTGTGTGTGTGTATGTGTATAAAGTAAATCAATTGGACATCCTATTTTGTTGTGTCTTATTGGGTGTTTTTCTCCTTGTTGGTATAAGATATATTTGAATCTGTCACAAGTTCTGGTCTTCATCCACTCCTTACTTTTGCAATAGGGAGTTGTAATCTCAGCATTAGCCTACTACCTGCAAAAATGGTGCATCAGTTACAAGGGACCAGTCCTTGCAGCTATGTTTATTCCACTTCAAGTCATTATAGTGGCATTGTTCTCAGCAATTGCTTTCGCAGAGCGACTTCACTTTGGCAGGTAACCTGAAGAACACAAATACCTTCTTCCTGTTCCATCACCTCCTTACTTCACTTTCACATGTGATTGTTTCACTTATCCCTTCTATCACGGTAGTTTGTTTGTCATGAAATTAGTCACAAATTTAATGTAGATTTTGTGTAAGTGGTGGTGTGCAGAATAAGAAGGGCCCCCTTGATCCAGTTTTCCTTAACATGCCCCATCTCACCAACAGTTATATTTATCAGAGGCCTCTTTACAAAACCTTTAAATAGGTATCCTCCTTTCCAGAAAGTGAAAACAAGAGAACCACCAATGCCGAAAAGTGTGCCAGCCACCTTAGCTTGACCACCAATGCCGAAAACAAGAGAACCACTAATATCCTTGTTCTTCACATGGCACTTCTGGTTTATGAGAGCAGCAGACCTCGACACCAACGCAGACCCGCCCTGGCTCCCAGACCCGCCTAGACCCGCCCAGACCGCCTAGGCGCTGCCTAGATTCGCCTAGACCCCCTAGGCGCCGCCTAGATCCGCCCAACCGCTTAGGCGCCTCCCAGATCCGCCCAAATTTACGTATGTTTCTGATTTTGCAATTTTTTTTGTTCGTTTAAATGGAAAACCTATTATCACAGAGTTTGATCCAAGGATTTTAAGATTTTATAGCATCAGAGTTGTTATCATAGTGGAGATTTCAATAGTTGAATGACATTTGATTGTATAGCCGACCGGCTATACTCTTTAAATATTCAATTTTGTCATATTATTTTAGGGTTTTACGGCTAAAATACCACTTCAGCTAATTGGGCTAGAGTTATTTCTTCAATTATTTTATTTATACAACCGATATTGAGGAATGAGAATTTAAATTCTTTCTGATACCTCCCATTCTAATGATTTCCTGCTATTAGCCGATTGCGCAAGAATAAAAAACGGATTTTATTTATGAGAAAAAATGGCCTAGGTCATTTACCCTTGTGGAATTGCATCTGGGATTTGGTCTTCTGCATCATTATAAAACTGAAATCTTTTACATCAACTGTTCTTATGACCATTTTCTTTCACTAATAACAGGATTCATCACTGAAGTATCATTATGTATTTAATCACCTGCAGAACCCTTGGTTGCTTGTGAAAATAGGGCAAGAAAAGAAGATTGCAATGATACACAAAAAGCATATCCTGGTGGCAAAGTGATAACAGAGGCCAAAGCCTCAGGGTTAAATACATTTATGATTAGGGGCCCGGCCTCCCAAGAAAGAAAAAACCTTTAATAATCATTTCCAGAAAGTGAAGATAGGAGAACTACTAGTGCAGAAAAGTGTACCCGCCACCTTAATTATCTTGATCTATGGCACTTGGAAAACAAGAAAAAGATGGAGACAGGCATATACACCAATATAAAAAAATGCAAATAATGGCTAAAGGCTTTGCTAGACGGTAGAAAAACAAAAGAAGTGGTTAGATCACGAAAGGCCCGTCTGGTAACATTTTTAGAGAATGCTTTCAAAGAATAAAAACGATAAAACAAATTTGCATTTTCACGGTTCGAAATGCGTTTAGTAGATTAATTGATAAACATGTTCATAAAATAAAAATGATGAAAACGTGTCTGGTAACATAAACAATGAAAATTATATAATTTAACAAATAAAATAAATTCTGATATTGTTTAAAGACTGAAATTATCATTAAAAAAATAAAAATATTTTTGAACAAATACAACCAAATTTTTTTTTTCCTGAAAGCAGTCTTTCAGCCGACACCCTCCCTTTTTCTTTTTTCTCCTTTCTCTTTTCTTGTTCCTTCCCATCTCTCTCTCTCTCTCTCTCTCTCGGCAGTTTGCTGAGTAGGTGGTGGCACTTCGATTTGGTACAAGTGGTATTGATGGTTAGGTCGATTGGGTTCGACTGGGTGGTGATGCGATTAGCAAGTGGCTGGTCGGTTGTCGTGATTGTGGTTCGATTGGCCTTTAGTGGCTGTTGGGTGGTTATGATGGTGGCTTCTGCACTGTTTTTTTCCCAATTAATCCATATTCTCTGAAAATGAAAACATCCTTTTGATGTTTTCTGCGTTTTCAGTGAATTATAACTAAAAGTTTGAAAATGATTTCAGAAATCTCAATGTTTTCTGAGAATGAAAACGGAAAACGGCCTCCGAAAACACCACCGAACAGCCCCTAATTCTCTTTCAGTTATGTCATTGTCTTTTCTTTTTTTTTCTTTTTTTTTTTGGTAATAAGAAACATAATTTCATTAAGAAGAGGACAGAACAATACAAGGGACAAGTTGTCCATTTGGGAGAGAGGATTTGGATTTGGATTTAGATTTGAAGTCTATAGATATAAATGACATAATTTTGATCTCTGTAGGGGTAGATTTCATCTGTGTGCCAGTCCTGATCACTAATAAAAATCAATCGTAAAATAAGTGTAGTCTTGGGTAATGGCATTAATCGTATTTTTTTTGGTCACAAACTGCTATATATATATATATATATATATATCTTGCATTACTATAGGAGGGAGATGAGATTTATATATCCACTATACAATTGTTCACTTTTTTTTAGCTGACATACAATTTATTTTCCTATGCATGTATATATATGACATGCAATTATATCATCTCTACATTGCATCGCATGAGCCTATGCCTTAATTAATTAGCATCTGGATCTTTTGATGCATATCAAAGCACCAGATGACCTTGTCAATGAGCGGACAGATTTGGCATTAACAACTGGGAAAGTTTGTTCTCTGTTATAGTTTGGCTTTGCTCTGCCGGCACCTGTTTCCACGAAAGAAGCCCCATTTTCAAAGATATCTCCTACAGAGTAAAACTTCCAGGATTCTTTGTCTCCAATGCTGTCCTTCCTCCAAGTGATCTGTGAGTACATGGAAAATCATTCATTAATTAATTAAGGGCATTGCATTTGAACTTGAATATATATACATTTGAGTTAATAATTACCTCTTTCTTGTTTCCCGATTTTGGTGCAATGAAGAGGTTGGCTTCACTCTTAACACTAGGGTTCATGCTTCCCCCAATAGCATACTGCGACCATTCTCTGTAAAGGTTGTTCACGACATGTGCATATCCATAGCGAATCCTGCATGCATGCAACAACATTTTGTATGTGAGAATGTGAAAGTGAAAATGTCCTACACTTATAAGGAGTTCCATTGCTTCGCCCATTGCCAATTGGTTTTGGAGTGGAAACTCAACTTCCTATACATATATTACGTACATACTTTGCTAATAGTAATAGCTGTAGTAATAGCTAGAGGCCTTTACCTTGGCATTCTTTGGTTGCAGTTGGGTCCAAAATGGTTGTACACAACAGTCACCCTCATGTTCTTGTCCCGAAAGTAGCCATCATCATGGCCGAGAAGCATAACCTTGTCCTGGTCTCTGAACCAATTGTTGGAGATGGTGATATGGGTAGATCCGCGAGTAACATCGAGAAGACCGTCCTGGCACTCGTAGAGTGTATTGTGGTCTATCCAAACCTTTGATGCAGTTACCAACCTGATTGCATCTCCATCAACCTGCCCTATTGGCATTATCTTTCCTTCGGGACCCATAACTGAGCTTGGTGGTTGGGGTCGGCAATGATGGATTCGAAGGCCATGGATGATTATATTGCTTGCCTGATAACGTTTAAAATAATAATATAATTAGTTTACATGCATGAAAATGTACACAAGATATCTTTACTATGTTCAATCTCCAAAAAGTCATTGCAAGACTGTCATGTGGTGTTACAAATTTACTTATAATGCACGTATTTATCTATAAAAACTAATCCCTAGCTAGTTCCGAGATATATATATATATATATATAATACATGTCGTTCACCCATATTATAACAGTAGATAATAGCACGTGCGGTGTGACCATACCACTTAAAACTGTCTCAACTATATGATCCCTCACTTAGAAAAAGAAAATCAAGGGTTTAGGTTATCTAACTACCCCATACATACTAAGTAAATTCTTCTTTGTTTACAATACAGGCCAGTTAGATTTTCAGCCTTAAATAAGAACAGAAGATTACTTTTTCAATAAACTCCGAGTGTTAGATTGAAATTGAATATACTTAGGAATATATTATAAGCATAGTCTGAAATATCGATAATATCGAGGAAATATCGAGGATATTTCGGTTTTTTCGAATCACGGATATTTCGGAACATATCCATGTATATATCGTATAAATATCGACGATAATATCGGAAAATATCGATGTCGATAATTTCGCTCACATTTCAGCAATATTTTGTCAAAATATCGGTGTAATATCGCTAAAATATCGATGTGAAGGAAAAAAAGTTTTTAAAAAAAAAGGAAAAAAGGGGAGAAAAAAGCACAAAGGGGATATGAACCCCTCCCATTTTACTCCTCCAACACCTTAAACACCATATCACTTATGTTTTTGTGATAATATGCTAAAATATTTATATTTATATGGGTGGTATGTTAACAATTACATGCAAAACTATTTTGGGGATTTATCATTTGATGACTACTCTTCACAATACACTTATTCTACACATAGAGATGATGAAAATAGTGAAAATTTTAAACCTCGTAGGAACTCTATGTGGTACTAAGTCACTCATGTATCTTACCATGCAATGTATAAAGTGTAAAATATTATAGTAAATCATTATATATAAATGATTACGTTGTATTTAATCTTTTTTCATTAATTATTACATATTTTTTACACTCATAGTGTTTGCCCGCTTGCTGTATAATCAACTTAAAATTAGTTAAATCCATCATGCAATGCATTTCCTTCTAATTTTTTTTGTGATAAACTCATAGATAATTGACTAAATAAACATTCTCCAAAGTTTCAATAAAAATTTCCAAGTTTTTCTTACAATTTCCGTGGTTTTTATTCAATTTTTATTGATATCGATAATATCCCGATATTTCCATCGAAATTTCCATATTTTTGGACTACCGATATTTCCGATATCATCGATATTTTAGACCTTGATTATAAGTATATAAATTTGGTACTTACTACATTATCTTAAATATACTTATGAATGTCAACGGCATCTAGTCCAATGAAAAAGATTTTTGACTTACATACTAGTGATCTTAGGTTTGAACACTAACTAGCCAATTAAATACGTATGTGTGTGTACATAAATGTAATTAATATAAGTACCTGAAAGACCAGCAAGCATGCATTACCAGCAATGTGAACATTAGCACCTCTTCCATCAATGGCAGTGAAGCTACTAATGAGAAGTGGGTTGTCAAGCCTAATGTGCATGTCCCTCTGGAAGGTGATCCACTTTTTCCCTTTTATCATGGTAACCCCATATCTCAAAGTTCCCGGTTTGGGGTCCAACGCACTGTCACTTGGGTCCGTGACTTGATAGTATATGACATCTCTTCCTATGTTGTTGCTCATCTTCCCAGAAAATCCCACTGAGCATAATGCAAGTTCCTGCCGGTTACTTCTCCAATCCGAGTTCCATCTCCAGCAACCATCGATCACGTTCAATTTCAAGCCATCAACTTTTGTTTTCTTAGCTAAACTCGGGTTTGGAGCGAAGCCGGCAATGGCGATCAAAAGGCACAGAACAAAGCGCCAGATATTGGCATTGCCATTGGGGCATCCATGACAATCCATTATATATTAGATGTACTTTCCAACTCGCTCATGCACAGAAATAGCTACTTCTCTTCAACTCTTTACAGATATGAAAGAACGAGAATGGAGAGAGATATTTATAGCCGGACTTAACATTCGTAATGCTCCTAAGTTTGTTTAGAACGTTGTTGGGGATCAGTCGTAATGGTTAGCTAGCTATCGCGAAATCGCTGTGGACGGACGGAAGTGAAAATATGAAGGTTCTGCAGTTTTGCTTCTCCTCCTCCTCAAGTTTAGCTCGTTCGCTATCTTTGTCCTTTTTTTGGTTGGCTAGCTTTATTCAACTGTCTTTAGTGGTGGAGCAATGGAGCCCTATAACCGAGTGCTTCATTTAAATGTACTTTATATTCATATAGTTGATATTGAAGGTAAGTGATCCCGAAGACCATACATCTTCGTGCCGTTTTTCTTTTTACAAACGAGCGAAATTGAAATCGAAAACAGTATATAATTGTGAGGGGACCGTTGTTTCAACTTATCATCATTAAAATAAAAAAAGGTTGTATTATGACAATTTTTGTATGTCATTCATTAATCAATCTAAATTATAACAGATAACAAGCGACACGTCAAACATGTAACGCTTGACATGGAAAATATGTTATTGTGGTGTGACGGTCGCATAGAGAAATTAATGTTATAATTACTTGAAAAACTCTTTCACCCAAAAAAATAAATAAATAAATAAATTTGAAAACCCTCAATAAACCCTCCGTCTCTGTCCGACTCTCTGTGAGAAGTCAGAAAAAGCATCCCCCATTTGGGCTCGCCTACATTTTGTGCACGTTTCTAGTACTGCTGTTTTCCCGCCAATTTTGAAGCCTCGTCGACGGCTTTGCTGAGAGCAGCTCTGGGCTCCATGGACTTGGAACCAGAATTTCCAAAAACCACAAACACAACCATCTCTCTGTGTCTCTCACATCTTCGGCAATTTGTGAGGTTTATGGCTTTTATTTCCACATTTCCACAATGACTTGCATGTTTGCTGAGAAATTGAATATAGATTTTGTTTGGGTGGCTTATTTATGAACTTTTCTGCTAAGTTAATTAGGTGCCTTGCAAAATTTGACATGGTTTATTACGCATTGTTTTATTCTAGTTTTATTGAAGTATTTTTCTTGATTTGGAAATAAATTTCCTTTGATTTTGGAAACAAATCTTCCTTGCGATCAGTTTACTTAATTAATCCCAATTGTCTTGCTATAGTAGTGTATCTGAACTTCAATATTTAAGACCAAATGCAAAACTAGTTGCCAAACTGTACTACTAGGTATATACCCAAATTCCAGTGTGATATGTGATGGTTTTTATATATAAATGTTTTGAAAAGATTCTTGACCTGTGGGCTTGCAGGTACAAATATGCTGCATGCTACAAGCTGTATAAGAAAAAGGAACATCTTGTCGAGCACATTAATGTCTCTTTCCATTCAGTTCATCAGCCTAGATGTGGAGTGTGTAAAGGCACTTCAAATCTTTTGAATCACAGAGGGAGCATGTCACTAGTGAGATGTAATTCCGTGTTGCATTGTAATTGATCCGATCATTGCTTAGTCATTTTGATTCATCTATAAGATTGCTTGTTGTTTAATTTCCTTTCCCTGGTTGCTATGATTTAGGACCACTGGCAAAAGAAGATTGCAAGAGGGTTTTCTCTGAACAAGGTTGTGATCTATGTTTGAAGCTTTTTGATAGCCCTACTTCTCTGAGCTCGCATAAATATATGTGTCGCCTATCTGCGCCTGTTTCTCTGGTAAGTGGATTAGTTGAACATCAAGCATCCTGTACGGAATTGAGAAACTTGTCATCTTCCCGTTTCTGAATCTTTTACCCTTTTTACCCATTAAAGACAATCTTAGCTGCAACAGTATATAGATATGCACATACCGTATGGAATTGAGAAACTTGTCATCTTCCAGTATTCTGAATCTCTTACCCTTTTTACCCATTAAAGATACTCTTAGCTGCAACATTATATAGATATGCACATACCTTACTTATATTTTAAGTTGAAGGGTTGTAGGGAACAACGATGGAGCCATGTGAAGAATTTAAATATGATATAAACTCCAGCAAGGAAAATCACATTGGAGATGGTACGGAAGCAATTGCTCTGGATTGTGAAATGGTTGCTGGTGGAAGTGATGGATCACTACCTGCGTGCAAGGGTATGCCTGATTGATGAAGATGAGACTATCCTCTTCCACGCTTACGTGCAGCCCCAAGATCCTGTCATTCATTACAGGTACTAGTGTGTGATGTTTCTCATCTTTGATTTCTTTCAAGAATTTTGTGAATAGGCCTCTGATCATTCCCACATGTTGACAATGTTTCCATTCCAGATATGAAGGTACTGGGTTAACAGGAGCATCTCAGAGATGGCATGCCACTCCAAAAAGTGCAAGATAAAGTTTGCAAATTTTGTATAATGGAAAGACCAAGATTCTTTTGGGGCATAGTTTAGAGAATGATTTGGATTGCTTGAGAATAAACTGTCCTGATTACCTGCTTAGGTATAAGAGTTTTTTTAATTGTTTTTTTCCCCTTCTGGAATCCTCTTTTTGAGATATGTGAATTATAAGCACAGTGTTTCTTTAATTTTTCTAGATCTGATTGGATTATCATGTCATGTTATGCTTTGGTTCTCATATGCACTCTTTATTCTTCTCTTCACTCCCTTCTTAATATATAGGCCATAGTGTTTGGGCTGCTTTGTATATGGTGTCAATGTTTCTTGGACAATTGCATTTACGGCTGTATTTCTTTTCATTCAGGCCAGTCAAGATTATGGCCTTAGTCATGATGAAATTTTGCATAAAGGACCAGCTTTAATATGGCATCTATTTGACATAGATTCCTAGAAGCTTAGCTTGGAGCAAAGAAGTCTGTTCTCTGTAGCCTCTAGATGCTTGACAGTTATCTATTCTATATGCAGGGATACTGCAAGCTACCATCCAGTGATGCAAACAAATCTGGTTAGCCACCCGCTCAAGTACCTGACCAGAACATATCTAGGGCAAGTTATTCTTCATCTCAGATGCAAGTTATTCTTCATCTCAGATTTTAACTTTTTTAGTGTCTATTATTTGCTTGTAGAAGCAGGCTCTAGTTTTAAGTGCTCCAGTGAATATTTAGTGTCATGAGGCTTTGGTTTTACAGGTATGATATCCAGTCAGGTTTTCATGATCCATATGAAGATTGTGTGTCGGCTATGAGACTGTACAAAAGGTTCCGTGGGCTAGATCAACAGAAAGAAGGCAATGTGGCATCACTTGCTACTATGCGTGCAAAAGACATCCCCAGAAGTTTTGATTCATGGGAAACCGACAAGCAATGCAACCTCATCATTGGATTCTCACTTCAAGTTAATTTATTACAATTTTCATTCACATACCGCAGGATTGACAGAAACATCACATGAATAAATGTTGGAACTATAAGTCTTAAGGGAGATTCTGAGCAAGGGTACCATTGTATATATGCAGGAATCTTGTTAGGTGGTCATGCCTTAGTGTTATACAAAAAGTTTGTTCATGTCTACTTTTTCGTTGTCGGTCTCGGATGGTGAAATGATGCAAATTCTCTAAGGCCCCATTTGGGAGAGAGGATTTGGATTTGGATTTGGATTTGAAGTCTATAGATATAAATGACATAATTTTGATCTCTGTAGGGGTAGATTTCATATGTGTTTGCCAGTCCTGATCACTAATAAAAATCAATCGTAAAATAAGTATAGTCTTTGGTAATGGCATTAATTGTATTTTGTTTGGTCACAAACTGCTCTATATATATATATATATATATATATATATATATATATCTTGCATTACTATAGGAGGGAGATGAGATTTATATATCCACTATACAATTGTTCACTTTTTTTTAGCTGACATACAATTTATTTTCCTATGCATGTATATATATGACATGCAATTATATCATCTCTACATTGCATCGCATGAGCCTATGCCTTAATTAATTAGCATCTGGATCTTTTGATGCATATCAAAGCACCAGATGACCTTGTCAATGAGCGGACAGATTTGGCATTAACAACTGGGAAAGTTTGTTCTCTGTTATAGTTTGGCTTTGCTCTGCCGGCACCTGTTTCCACGAAAGAAGCCCCATTTTCAAAGATATCTCCTACAGAGTAAAACTTCCAGGATTCTTTGTCTCCAATGCTGTCCTTCCTCCAAGTGATCTGTGAGTACATGGAAAATCATTCATTAATTAATTAAGGGCATTGCATTTGAACTTGAATATATATACATTTGAGTTAATAATTACCTCTTTCTTGTTTCCCGATTTTGGTGCAATGAAGAGGTTGGCTTCACTCTTAACACTAGGGTTCATGCTTCCCCCAATAGCATACTGCGACCATTCTCTGTAAAGGTTGTTCACGACATGTGCATATCCATAGCGAATCCTGCATGCATGCAACAACGTTTTGTATGTGAGAATGTGAAAGTGAAAATGTCCTACACTTATAAGGAGTTCCATTGCTTCGCCCATTGCCAATTGGTTTTGGAGTGGAAACTCAACTTCCTATACATATATTACGTACATACTTTGCTAATAGTAATAGCTGTAGTAATAGCTAGAGGCCTTTACCTTGGCATTCTTTGGTTGCAGTTGGGTCCAAAATGGTTGTACACAACAGTCACCCTCATGTTCTTGTCCCGAAAGTAGCCATCATCATGGCCGAGAAGCATAACCTTGTCCTGGTCTCTGAACCAATTGTTGGAGATGGTGATATGGGTAGATCCGCGAGTAACATCGAGAAGACCGTCCTGGCACTCGTAGAGTGTATTGTGGTCTATCCAAACCTTTGATGCAGTTACCAACCTGATTGCATCTCCATCAACCTGCCCTATTGGCATTATCTTTCCTTCGGGACCCATAACTGAGCTTGGTGGTTGGGGTCGGCAATGATGGATTCGAAGGCCATGGATGATTATATTGCTTGCCTGATAACGTTTAAAACAATAATATAATTAGTTTACATGCATGAAAATGTACACAAGATATCTTTATTATATTCAATTGTTAAAAAATCATAATGAGACTGTTATGCGGTGTTACAACTTTACTTATATTGTATGTATTTATCTATTAAAACTATTCCCTAGCTAGTTCCATTCCATGAGATATATATATAATCCATGTCTTCACCCATATTATAACAATAGATTAGTAATAGCACGTGGCGGTGTGACCATACCACTCAAAACTGTCTCAACTATATCATCCCTCATTTCTCATTTAGAATAAGAAAATCAAGGGTTTAGGTTATCGAACTACCCCATTCATGCTAATTAGATTATTCTTGGTTACAATATAGGCTAGTTAGATTTTCAGCCTTAAATAAGGACAACAGAAGATTACTTTTGCAATAAGCTGGCGAGTGTTAGATTGCAATTTGAATATACTTATGAATATATTATAAGTATATAAATTTGGTACTTACTACATTATCTTAAATATACTTATGAATGTCAACGGTATCTAGTCCAATGAAAAAGAGTTTTGACTTACATACTAGTGGTCTTAGGTTTGAACACTAACTAGCCAATTAAATACGTATGTGTGTGTAAATAAATGTAATTAATATACGTACCTGAAAGACCAGCAAGCATGCATTACCAGCAATGTGAACATTAGCATCTCTTCCATCAATGGCAGTGAAGCTACTAATGAGAAGTGGTTTGTCAAGCCTAATGTGCATGTCCCTCTGGAAGGTGATCCACTTTTTCCCTTTTATCATGGTAACCCCATATCTCAAAGTTCCCGGTTTGGGGTCCAACGCACTGTCACTTGGGTCCGTGACTTGATAGTATATGACATCTCTTCCTATGTTGTTGCTCATCTTCCCAGAAAATCCCACTGAGCATAATGCAAGTTCCTGCCGGTTCCTTCTCCAATCCGAGTTCCATCTCCAGCAACCATCGATCACGTTTAATTTCAAGCCATCAACTTTTGTTTTCTTAGCAAAACTTGGGTTTGGAGCGAAGCTGGCAATGGTGATCAAAAGGGCCAGAACAAAGCACCAGACATTGGCATTGCCATTGGGGCATCCATGACAAGCCATTATATATTGTATGTACTTTCCAACTCGCTCATGCACAGAAATAGCTACAGCAATGTTTTTCTCTTCAACTCTTTACTGATATGAAAGAACGAGAATGGAGAGAGATATTTATAGCCGGATTTAATATTCGTAATGCTTCTAAGTTTGTTTGGAACGTTGTTGGGGATCGGTCGTAATGGTTGGCTAGCTATCACGAAATCGCTATGGACAGAAGGGAAAATATGAAGGTTCTGCAGTTTCACTTCTCCTCAAGTTTAGCTCGTTCACTGTCTTTGTGCTCTTTTTTGTTAGCTACCTTTTGTTTAACTCTGTTTAGTGGTGGACCAATGGAGTCCTATAATTTACAACCACCATGTGCATGCGAACATGTCCTTCCTAGCATCCCGAGTCTCTACATTTAGACCCTCGCATATTATAATACATCCTATATAGTCAAATAATTATGTACGGTGGAAATTCTCCTAAATATTATGGCCTTTTGCTTCTGTTTTGCAAGTTCATTAATTTGTGCATTGGCTTAGCATGGACCGATTCCTGTCCAGTTAAATTTTAGAATTCAATTTCAGAGTTGATAATGAACGTATACGGTTTCTTCAAGGGAAAAAAATAAATTAGAAAAGACACCATAACTACCTAATTTATACAAAAATCTCTAGAGAGACTATTTGAAGAAAAAAGCCCTCAACTAGCCACTTATCGTTTTCTTACTGATTCGTAATGTGCTAAAAATAATTCACTTGAAATACAGCATGAAGTTTTTTGAAAGTATTGGACTTGAAGGGTTTTATTTTTTTGTATATATAAAATGTCATTATAATGGACCTATATATGAAAAGCCCAAAACAATGAATGAAGATTTTTAGTACATACCATTCGAACCCGGTCAACTTTCAAGAGATAATCAAGACTTTAGTACAAAAATATTCATTCATTCATTTTAAATAGAAAAAAAGTGATTTTGTCGGAAAAATAAATGAATATTGCACGTTATTCATTCATTCACTTTCTAAACCCATTCACTTATATGCTCCTTGATAGGAAAATGGAAAACCATCATTTACTTGTAAATATATATTGGCTATCAAAGGAATTCAAAAGTTGCAAATAACTAGATTGGTGCTGATAATTCTGCTTCATTGAATCAGTGTTTAAGAAAATGATATTAGGAAACACTTTTGAAAGCACCTATTCTGCATGAATATAGCAAGCAAACTCGAATTTTCATAGATTCTATACCTATTCTGCTTCATTGAATCTCACTTATATCCTCTCGAGTCCACAACCAACCGCTCTATGGCTTTGCTTTCATGCTGAGTCAGTGGATGACAGGCTTGAGGGGATAAGCTCTCATATTCGACCAGTCAACAGTAGAATCAAGATCTGCATCTAATTCCCCAACGATGCTTCTGCAACAATTGGAATTGGAGGATACATACAGAGAACTTTATATATGGGAAGTAGAAAGAAATTTGTAAAAACTCTAATTATATCAGTCCAATTCGCTTCTTCCCACAACGGTTCCAATGGGAAACTAAACTAATGTAAATAGAGTAAGTGTTGTTGACACTTACATGTTGTCACCTCTGATTATATACAACCCCAACACGAGTTGCTGAACACCCTCCTGCCAGTCAGCCAGAAATAACAAGAAGTTACCACAGCTAGCGCCATATGTGTACAGATATATATATATATATGTTTTGTATATACTACTTTGGCAACCATATGTATTATAAACCCCCATGAGCAGGGTAATGTCCTGAGGAAAATAACAAATGCCTGCCGCAGCCATTTAGCATTGCATTGGATTAGCCAAAATTGGAAAACTGCGAATAATATTGACTTAACTACCTTAAGGTAGTTTCCTAGCTAAATCCCTTTCTATTTGTCCAATTACTTAAGCCATAAAGAGTAAACAAACAAAGGTGCAATGATGCTTGTTACAGTGAAGACGATGCAAACCTTTGTAGAGAAAACACGTTCATGAGACTCATCGAGAATGATATTAGTAGCCTGGTCGAAGCCTTTCAAGACTCCCTGAATTAATTGGAAACAAAATATTGTTAATAAAACTAAACTAATTCGGTTAATAACAAGCAAAAGGTGCATTAGAGTGTCAGTGTATAATATACCACAATATTCCGTCCATCATTTGTGATAACTGAAATTGTTTCTGCACATAACATAGAATGCCTTAAACAGTTAGAGAGAGAGAGAGAGAGAGAGAGAGAGAGAGAGAGAGAGAGAGAGAGATTTGAAATGCTCACAGCATATATAATGCCTAGGCTGGCTCATGCCCTGCCTTAAATGGGGTATAAATTTGGGCATAGGATTGATATAAAAACTATGTTCATGCACAGTACAGTAATCAACAACAACTTTGATATTTGATACAAGTAAGTAATAATAATGGATAGTCGAGTAGAATTTCCATACGATCAACAAGTGACTCAAGACCAGGGCCACTGGACATATTTCAATTCTGAACAATCTTCTCTTCTCTGCAAGCAATACTGTTAATCAACAAACTTCTCTCTTTTCTGCAACACAGAGTGGGAGAGAGAGAGAGAGATTCAGAGTCTAAAAGGAAACAAAATACATGACAACACTAAAATAATTCTTCTTCTATCAGGATATTTCTAAAGTATTGAATTTATATCCAATATACCTCGTGGGGCAACCAAGTCAGATCAAATTTTTAAGAAAAAATAAAAATACCTCGTGCAGCAGCAGAGAAGAAGAAGAAACGCTGGACCTGGACCTGGTGCTGCGTGCGACGTTCCTTCGAGCAGATGCAGTCGAGAAGGTTAGCTTGAGTTCTTCTTCTTCTTTTCTTTTTCTCCTTCTTTTCCTTCTGCCGCCGAAACCAAAATGTAAAAACCTAGCTCTCTCTCGAGAAGAAGAGAAACACAGGTTTAAGGTTTAAATTTACGTTTTTTACCCCATTTTTTATAAACTTTTCAAACAGACCACAAATATTCCTAGATATTTTCAAAATGACCCAGCGCCGAATATTAACGACATATAAATAGTATATTTTAAAGGTCTATCCGAGCGGCTATAATCCATAAATAGTATTTTTTTTAATCGTATAGCCGAGCGGCTATCCTCCATAAATAGTATAATCAGTAATATAGCCGTTCAACTAGACTCCATAAATAAAAAGTTTTAAGTTTGTAGCCGCGTGGCTAGGCACCATAAATAGTATATGTAATAGTGTAGCTGCAAAGCTATACTATTTATTAAGTAAGATAATTTATGAAGTTAATTAAAATATTTAATACTAATTATTAATTACATAAATAATAATTAAAAGATAATTACTAATGATAGTGATTAAATAAAGCTAAGATATTATTTAATTACTAAAAAGAATTTATTTTTTAAAAGTTATTGACCTAAATATACTAAGTTTATATTTATTTTCAAAAACCTTCCCCCGACGAAACTTCATCAGCACATTTTTATCCCGGCAAAACTTTGCCTGTTAAGACCTTCACCGACGAAATTTCGTCGAGAGAGGTCTAATAAGGCAAATTTGCCGGCATAGACCTATACCGACGAATTTTCGTCGGAAGAAGTTGTTATCTTTTTTTTTTAATATGATATTTTTCAAAATAAATATAAATTTAGTATCTTTAGATCAATAAATTTTGTTTGAAATTTTCTTTTCAGTAATTAAATCATATATTTGCCATATTTAATTAATTTTATTAGTAATTATGTTTTAATTATTGTTTATTTAATGAATAATTAATATTTTAATTAACTCCATAATTATATTACTTAATAAATAGTATTTAATTTTTTTCTTTAATAAAATATTTAAATACCAATTATTCACTAAGTAAATAATAATTAAAATATTACAACTAATTAAAGTAATTTAAAAAGAGGAATATATATTTTGCTATGTAAAGGGTATAGCCGAGCGGCTGTACTTTGAAAATATTCAATTCAAAGAGTATAGCCGCTCTTTAAAAATATTCTATTTGTAAATATTTAAAGAGGATACTGTGGAAGAGTATAGCCGCGCGGCTGTACTGTGAAAATATTCTATGTAAATAAATTAATTTTATATTTTTAAAATTTTAAAAAATAGAAAAACACCTCTTCCGACAAACTTTCATCGGGGGATGTCTAATTGTGCAAATGTCGCCGGGATATACCTATGCCGACGAATGTTCTTTGGGATAGGTTTTTTTTCAATATGAATATAGACTTATTTGTAATTATTTATTGAATAATTAGTATTAAATATTTTAATCAACTCCATAAATTATATTACTTAATAAATAGTAATTAATTTTTTTCTTTAATAAAATATTTAAATACTAATTATTCACAGTAAATAATAATTAAAACATAACAACTAATTAAACTAATTAAAAAAGATAAATACTGATTTTGCTATTGAAAGGGTATGCGTTTTTAGGACTAGTAGTTGTCTAACATGGTATTAGAGCTTTCTTTGCAAATAGTCCTAAATTCGACTCTCGTTCTCTACTTTTTGCAAAGTGTAAACTTGATATACATTGTCAACTCTTTCAAATTTTTACTACTTTGAATCATTTTCATTTATTGGGTTTGTTTTTTTCCGAGCCACTTTCATTTTTTACTGGAAGGATGTCCATTATTGTCTATTGTTATCGTTTAACGAATGTTAACGGTTGAGATTTTCAATAAAATAATTATTCATTGACGACCCCAAAAAAAGTTGTACTTTCATTTCAGTTTCTTCAAAAAGATAATTTATGACAAAACTTTTCTAGTTGCTATATTATCCTTAAGATGAATTGTTTTAACCAATTTGAAGAAAAAGCAATATGCAATAAAAACCTAAATAAAATAAAACTGCTGGTTATTAGGAAAATAATAGTACAACATGTCTTTTATTAATTAAAAATATTTTAAAAATAAAAGAACATTAAAAGGGGACATGAAGATAATTCGCACGAGATTGCAGGTTCATTTTGGAAACATGGCAAAACAGAATGTTGAGGCAATCTAATGTAATACTCCCCTATTCTTTTTCCTATCGATAATAGCGAATGATGGAAAAAAAAAAAAAAAACACAATGCATTACAATTAATAAAACTAAATTATCAAATTAACCGTCAATATTTGCATTCTTGCAGAGAAACCATTTGTCCAATATTCCCATTGCATTACTTCTGTGCTCTATTTATACTCTATCCATGGGCATTCTAATTAAACTTTTTATTTATTTGTAAAACTTTTTATACAAAAATGCGAACTAAACTTTAAGTACCATTGCAATTTCTCTAATTATTGTAAAGAATTAATACCCCGATGAATCAAAACATACTCAACAATATTGATCAATTAAAACGCAAATGCATAGCAAACAATTGATCCATTTTCTTCAAAAGCAAAAATCGACACTAAAACATTTTATTACAATTCCGAACCTACGTACGTAAAGTCTGCACGACATGGCCAGGGACCGTCAAGATTTGACCACGTGGCGATCAAGTCGTAACACGAACCACATGATGAACGCTGATGTGGTCCAATCCAGCAGCTCCTTCTGGCACAAAGCAGTCGATGGTCATCTCATCCAACGCTCCACATTTCTCCAGCTTATTAACTCCCTCAGGTCGCGCTTCCATCATCAACGGTGGAGATTCGCTGCCAAAGATCTCACCGGCGCCGGAGATCGACTTCGATTTCTCATGATCTGTATCTGCATTAATCTCCATCAACAAAACCCTAGCTCTCTCCGCCACCGAATTGGCCGACAACGGCGAAGGTGCAGCCGGCGCTGGCCAAATTTCGTCTACCGTGACAAACGCCGGCGATATAGACGGAGATCCAGTATTCACCGAAGAAGGTGCGATCACGGGAGAGAGATCCGTACCGTTGAAGTCAGACGTGGACATGGGCTCGACCTTTGGAACCGGCGAGTGGGAGGAACCGTAGGGAACGAGAGAGGCGAGGCTGAGAATGCCGCCGAGGCCGTGAACCGCCAGGTGGCGGGAGTAGAAGAGGCCTGGCAAAACGACGTCGACTCCGGAGACGGAGAGGGGGCGGGGGGAGACAAGGCGGAGAGCGCTGGAGGGGAGGAGCGTGGGGAGGAAGGAGCCAGCGGCGAGCGAGAGGAGGTTGGAGAGCGAGAGGCGGAGAGGGACGACGTGGAAGCGGAGGGTGTCGGTGTAGGACGAGGCGGTTTGGATCATGTCGAGCGCGAAGAGGGAGGCGTCGGTGGGAGCGAAGATCGTGAAGGACGCGTTCGCCGGGAACGTGAGGAGCATCCACTGGAGATCTGACGTCGCCATGGCGTTGCACATCAGGTTGTAGCCGTGGCCTCGGAGCACTCGCTGCATCGAATCGTACTCTCGGGGTGTGAGGGAAACAACGCCGTCGGGGAGCATGATCAAGGCGATGAGCACAAGGAGGAGGACGGTGAGTGAGAGTGTACGGAATTTGAGCGCCATTGAAGCAAAATCAAGAAACTGAGAGCTGCTGTTATTCTAGAAACAGAGAATGATGGAAGACGAAATGGTTTTGGCGGGCTTTTGATTTCTTGTTGTAACAACTTGGTGGTACCTTCTGGTAGATTTTTATATTACGAATTTGCCATCTTCTTCAATGACGATCATAGCCCTCACTTGATTGTCCGTTCAACTTTTACTAGGAGGATAGAATTGTCATTTTAATATTTCTCGCCCAATGGAGAGTGGTGCCGTTAGGTTGGTTACAGTTTTGCCATCTTATTACGACAGTGGAACTGTGCCCCGTTAAATATAAATGGTTATACAAAGCTCCCACACCCGTGTTGCTTGGTGCATTGGTTTGGAGCTGGCGCTGCAATTGGGAGGTAGATGGTTTTCGAAAATCCTTCACCTTCAACTTTTCTCAATTATTAACGTTTTTACACCATGGTTCAGAGAAACCGGTTTGGTTTGGTTATCCACCGAATTTCAAAAAATAAAAATAAAATACCAGACCAGATCAAGCAAATCGATTTTGACCAATTTTTGGGTTGAAATGCCCAGTCAATAAGGTTTCGTTTGGGAATTTAAGGTATTTGATAAAAATAAAATACTCTGATTCTTTTAAAGACTTATTTACACTATTGCCTCCTCCGATAAGGTTATTTTTATAATTTTGTACACATGAATCATTATCCGTGACATAGTAGTAGAGCCCACCTCCACATATTTAAAGATTCTAATAATGAAACATAAAAAACTATATTAAACAATTCTTTTAAAAATTAAAATTTTAAAAATTTAAAATATAGAGAAAAAAAAACCCCTACTCTCCCCCTCCCTCCCTCTCTCTGTGCCTCTAGACACGCCCCATCGTCCGACCATCTTCTCAAAAACAAAAACACCAAACAGCCGCCTACTAGTCCCATCTACGACATATGCCCGGCCACAACCACCTGCAACAAATACGATCCAAACCCCCACCCAATCACCCAACCTAGAGCACACACCCAGAACTTGAAAATTTTCCCCATAAATTTCAACAGCTCTACCCTATTCAGCACTCCCCAACCTCAAAGCCATCCACAATCTGTTAATATATCTCTTGCAAATCAATAGATCTAGATAGACAATTTTGAAATTCAACACTCCATTACATGCGCAAAACAGTAAAAAATTCAACCTCATAGTCATCCAATCAAATCCCATAAGAACCTAGTGAGTCAGCTAGCCATAACATCTAACCCTCATGTGTCCAACACCGCATATGAGGCCTAAAACCCATTTCCATTTCCTCCTCCTGTCTCCCTCATCTCAAACCCATTTCCCACCGTCAATTTCCTCTTCTTCCCTTCTCTCTCGCTCTCCTCTTTCTGCTTTTTTTTTTTTTTTTCTGAGTTGAGTTAAGATTGAGTTGAGAGACAGAGATAGGCTGAGTTTCGGAGGCTGAGTTTAATTTTGTAAGTTCATATCGCGATATTATCGATAATATCGCGATATATTGTCCATTTAAAGCTGTAACTAACGAGAAAATATCGTTACTGAAATATCGGCGAAATTATCGATATTTTGTTTAAAATTTATGTACTGATATTGTGATAATAATTATGATCTGTCTGCTCTCAGCATATCACCCTTCTCGCCGTCACCTTTACTAAAACCTCTCTCTCTGTCAATGGCGGTGGACAAAGACAAGCTTCAGGAAGCCGCTCCCATTGCTCGTTTCCACAAGATTGTTCTCGGTTGGGACTACTACGGCCTCCTCACAGAGTTAACTGTAAATTCTCTTTCTCTCTTTGTCATATATATATATATTATTGATTTTTTATATTAAATTGATGCTTTTGAAATTTTTTTTTGGGAACGAGAAGAAGAATGAGAAGAAGAATAAGAAGAAGAATAAGGGAGAGATAGATGACGGTTTAGGAATGGGAAAAGTGAAAGACACCTACAAAGATGTGGATGACTATATCTCTACTTATGAACCCCTTCTTTTTGAAGAAGTCAAAGCTCAGATTATTCAGAGCAAAGACGAGAATCAATGTATTCATTTTCTTTTCGTCTTTCCCTTTTCTGTGTGGTTTCTGAGAGAATTCTGTTTATCACTCAATTTATGCTGGTTTTGAATTTCAACAATCTTAAACATTTATCCTGGGATTAGGTCTATTTTGTGTGAATTTACTCTCACTCTTAATTTGTTTCTGTATGGAACACTGCAGTACTAAACCCCAAGAGAAATTTGGTTGTGGCGTGCACTGAAGTTGATGGGTTTCACTTAGCAACTCTTACCTATGAGAAGAGTGACATGGATGACAAGGAAGCAATATCACAGAATGATCTTTTGCTTCTTTTGAAACCAAATGTAATCAAATTCATCTGATTGTGTTTAATTTTCTGTTGTCTCTCTTGCATTTTGTCACATAGTGTTCCCAAAGCTACCATACTCTTTTGTTCCATTACTAGGAAAATAGTTATGGGCTCAGTAATCTATTAGCATAGCAAATTTGGAATAATTTTAATTATGTACGGTTTTTCAAATTTGATTTCTGGAAAATGAATCTTGGGACACTGTTTTTATTGTTGGTGGAATATTGAGTGGTTGGGCTTGGTTATATAACAAGACATGGTTTATGGTGGGAATGATAGGTTTCAGTTTTGCACTGTAGGTTCCATTTACCAGAAAAAGACTCTTCATGTAAGAGAATTAATAAATTTATATTAAGGTTCCTTACTCTTTACGTGGAATTTGTTATTACAGCATCAAGACAAGGAAGAACTCCCAACAGTCTATGCTTTTGCATTGGTAGAAAGTCGTCAGGCAAGTTCTTTTAGGATTAGAATGTATTTGGCCGGAGAAGCCAAAAACTTGAAGACAGATGCAGTTGAAACTTGTCCAAGGTTGTTAAACATAAAGTCATTGGTTACTTCTAGTATTGAAGGAGAGAGGTTTTTTGTCACTCGAAAGGTAATGCTTTTAGTAATTATGTACTTATCTTTTGCTGCATGATGTTTTTTCTTTTTGTGCATATCTCTTTCTGCTTATACAGATTGAAAAATGTATGAGTACAGCTCTTCTAATGTGGATGACATGGTTTTTTAAATTGATATATATATATATATTATATGGATGGCAGCTCAATAGAAACTCACTATATATATAGTGAGCTTCTATCGAGGGACACCCTTGTAGGGCCCACCACACATTGTTTTTCAATGATCTGAACCTTTTAATTTTTAGCTATTCCCTCAAAGATCATATCTGCAAAAAATCACTAGAATATATATAGGTGATCCTGTGCCTGAATGTTCTTTTAGGAGATCCTTATTTTTGTAAGTAGTTAAGCTGTTGGATTTAAATAAGAATCTTACAAGTTCAGAAAATTTCATGCCTTTTAGTTTTCCTACATTCACATTTTCCTTATTAAACAAAGAAGCCTTCATTTCTTTGGTTATTGGATTTGTGATTCTTGCACTATTTTGTCGATGAACAATTTTAAATTAGGTCAAGCTCTATCAATAAGAGTTAATAAATCCTGCAACTGAATCTATGCAATTGCAATCTTCCATTATAAGTTGAATTTTACATGTCAAGCTCTAGTGGAGAGAAACCGACATGTAAGGCGTAGTGTTAACAGCATCAAATAATTGTTGGTCCATATCCGAGCAGCTTAAGTTCCTGGGAATAGTGGTAAACAGACAGACTTTATTTGGAACTATTGAAACTGTCCGCTTTCTTGTTCTGGGTATTTGTTTCAGGCATTGATGTTCTCTTTTATTTAAAGACATAAATTTCTCTCATTTAGTCCTCACATGGTTTTGATGAATGTAATATATATTTCAGATTTGCAGTTTATCAACTATTGCTCGTGAATATGTAGCTCTATGGTCAATTGGCTCTCTGCCCTTTAAGGATATAATTCTTGGAGCTGCTGAGAAAAATATCGATTCAGAAGGCCAAGCCTGGAAAATTTCTAGGCCTCTGGAGGAATTTATAAAAGACAATCTTAATGAATCACAACAAAACGCCATACAAGTGAGTTGCTACTAAAGTTTTCCATGTATTCGTTGTTTTGCATTTTCCTTGTTGCTAACTTCTCATATATGATCCTGGCATGTTTTGGGCATTGTGTATGGAATTTGGTTATTTTGACCTTGTTAAAGATGTTGCTTGTGTAATCTTGTAAAAACCCTTGAGATGTTTCAACTCTGCGTGTGTGTTTGTGTTTGGAGCTTTATCTCTGTTGAATTTCTGTAAAAGGATTTTGCTTCTTATATTAATGAAAGAGTATTAATGTTTGCTGCAGGCCGGTCTATCGCGTAAACCATTTATCCTGATACAGGTTCTCTTTATGTCTTTTTGACAATTATTTTAGATGCATATAATAATACAAGCTTGTTACTTCTTTCTATCTCACTGTTTCTTGATGAAGATTCCAGCTTTCCAATTCAATATCTCTAACCTTGTCCTAGGCATAGTTGTGGTTGATTATTTTACGGCTATTTTGAAGTCATGTTTAGATCAAATAGAGTATCAGTTTGCTAGTTTAGTGAATAATGCAGTAAGTTTGATAATGATCGAGTGACTTGCTCTTCTGCCCAAACCAAGGAATTAATAAAGATTATAATTGAAGCTAATGGCAAGGTAAGAGCAAAGCCTGAGGGAACTTATTAATAACAACATGACTGTATGGTGCGGTTTCCTTGAGTATGTGACTTTTTGAGTAACATACATTAGTTGGCGAAATTAGTACTTATGGTTTGCCTATGCATTTTGTTCTAGTATTCCCAAATATCCTAAAACAACTCAAGAGAAGTTTGCACTATATACTACATTAGTGTGATAGCTATATTAGTGAGATTGCTTTATTTAGTCTTTCTCTCCTTTGCCAAGGTGTGAGGACTAATTTGCTGTATGGCTGACAGAAGATTGCTAGCAATTTGGGGTTCATAAAGGCAAATTGCAGCTTACAATCTGAACTGAGGATGGGTTTTTGGAGTTAGATCATTCCTTGCGGGCTTGTGACCCTTTCCCAACCATCGTAGCATGTGCATTGCCTAGGGCCTAAGGGCATGATTGAGTTGAAATTTTAGGCGGTACTCAATAAAATATAGCGTAATTTTTATCGCTAGAGTTGAAACTAAATGGAATGTATAAACCAATGCTTCCATAGATTAGATCATGGTGTACAATTATAACTTCTTTATCTGTCTATTTGCGTTGTCTCCTGGATAAAGAAAGAAAAAGAGTCAAAGAAGGCATCAATTAAAATAAAGATTTAGTTGACAACTCTTGTCAAATCCTGCAACAGAAAATAGAGGTAAAAACTAGCAAAACATATTGTGGACACTACACGTTCCTTCTTGTAGTTAGATCTGCAAGTGCATTGATGTAGAGTGTAGAAGAATTTTGAGAGGTAAAGAAAAAGATGTAGAAGAAGTGGAAGAAGAGTGAAGCAAAAGGATGGGGAGGAAGGGAGGGGGAAAAGTAGGTCAATTTTATTCCTATAATCTCAATATACCTGCCAAAACTAATGTCCAACCACAATAAGGCAATTTTTCGTTTTCAGAAAAAAGGAAGGCATATTTATGTAGCAAGTCCAAAATAATAAAAGGTCTCCAATTACAGTTCAAACAATAAAAGTAAATCATTCTGAAAAATTAAACAAACGAAGTCTAAATTCCCTCCTGTTCATAGGACTGAAATTGTAGAAATTGTATGAATTTGTCTGTTATAGTCCTGTTAGTCATATTTAATTATCTGAAGTTTATGGCTATTATGAAATTGAGATTGCCGTTCTGTCCTAAAATAGCGTGGTCAGTTTGTAAGAAGGAAATATCTGGTAGTATGACCAAGTATCCCCTTTGTGTATTTCATTGTGTCTCTGGATGTAGTGTGTAGCTTGTCCTCTAAAGGTTTTATGCATGTTGTTATTGAGTTAAAGTTAATTTCTTGTGCTGGATATATACGTTGATGACAAAAATGTTTCTTTAATTCATACTAGTCTGTTTTTTTAACATTTTTTTTCTCTTAAATTAGCTTGCATGTTGCTTATCTACATAATTTCATGGCTTCCTTGATGCTTTTGTTTATTATTTAATTGTATCTAAAGGAATAAGGAATAGAGCTATTATGAGGATAAGTTATCTACTTCATTTTCTTTCAATAAGTGTAAGATTGTGTTCTCATGTACTTATAGTATGTGGATGCTGATTTCAAGCTCCCATTTAGGGTCCTCCAGGGACAGGGAAGACACAAACTATCCTTGGGCTTCTTAGTGCCATTTTGCATGCAACACCAGCAAGAGTGCACTCCAGGTTAAAACTATCCCTCTTTCCAACGCTTGTAATAATTCTTGTCAACCATGTAAGAAAATCCTAGGAACTTGGAGAAAAGAAATTATGCCTAGGAATAGACTCTTTTTGTGGTTGTGAGACATGCAGAATTGGGTATCATCCATCTGTACTTTTTAAATCTCAATTTTCTTTAGCTTATATGTAGCTTCCTTCTTTTGCAGCAGTGGGTCACAAACCATAAAGCTTCGGCAAAAGTTAACTGTTCAGGAGAAGTATGTATTTACTGAATTCTTCTTTGCATATTTGATGATGATATTTGGAATTGTCCGTTTATAATATATTATCTTGAATGGCTATCTTTATATATATTTTTCGTGCTGCTTTTTTGGTGAGAAAAGTTAGATTAATAATTTATTGAGATTGAGAGAAAAGTACAATGATGTAGAACAGTAAGGGGAGGATTAAGAGGGATATGTGTAAGTGAAAGCAGTCAAGACAGATACTGAAACAACTGAAATGGTCGTGGATAAAGGAAAATATAGATGAATTAGATTTCTAGAATCATTGTGGTAGGAACAAGAATCGCTCCTTATTGAAAAAAAAATAAGGCCTCAAACCTTAGAATTGTGAATTACTCAGAAGAAATGGATAATCTCGAAATATTGTTCATTGCCTCCAAATAACAAATTTACATGCTGCGTATAGAGGTGTTACCTTCACTGACTTTGAAATAGTAAGCAGAGGCATAGAAAATGGGAAGGCTAGTCCTCATTATTTGAGATTTAAATATCCTATGTAACAATCGTACATCCAAATCATAGGTGCTTGCAATCTTTTCTGAAGAAATGTTGAGGTGTTTGGACTTTGATTCAACATCATAGCAGGCACAGCCCTTATATTAATATGTAATGTTCCATGGGTTATAGTAATATTTTGTAGTTTTTCAGATTCCATCATTGGCAATTAGCATCTCCATGGCTTAGTGGTAGCAATCCTAGAGAGGAAATAATGCCTGTTAATGGTGATGATGGTTTTTTTCCGACCACTGGAAATGAGTTAGTAAGTGCAAGTCTTTGCATTAAATTATTGTAATCTGAGATGGCCCTGTCTGCTAACCATATGCAATTTGCAGAAACCAGAAGTAGTCAATTCTAGTCGTAAATACCGCGTACGTGTCCTCGTGTGTGCTCCTTCAAACTCTGCCCTGGATGAGATTGTGTTGCGTGTTCTGAACAGTGGTAAAATTCTCTTCTCTCTTACACTTCCCAGGCTTTTTCCACTAAATTATTCATGCTCCTGATCTTTGGTACACTGCTGGGTACACTTTCAGTTTCTTTGTAACGTTCTATGTTGATAAAAAATTCTCTTGTTAGCTTTATTACTGTGTAGGAAAAGCAGCACTCATAGAAATTATCCTGATGTAAGTAATGGGCAAATCCTATTGAATATTCCAAGTTGCATAATTTTTATTCTGTCCAGACAAAGTATAATGCAATAGTGTGTGTGCGCGCGCGCTTAGATGTGAAAATATTCTAAACCTAACAGGACTTGTTAACTTATCGTGTCCAAGTACATAAATCCAAACTGATTCAATCAGTCCCCTTCTATTGAGGGACACCCTTTAGGGTCCCGTACAAATATTTTTTCAACGATCAAAACCATTTATTTTTTAAGTCTACATTCATAGATCACCCTTGCAAAAAATTAGACGAATCGGAAACCGTTTCAATATCCAATTGTCCTACAAAATCAATGGACACAGTGATTCAAGAAAGTACTAAAATTTCAATAATTCAATTGAGTGGTCAAATGATATCGGATTCAAGTGATTTTTTGTAGAGATGATCTTTGAATATCTACAAAATAGACGGTTTGGATTAGTAAAATACAATACGGATTGGGCCCTACAAAGGTGTCCCTCAAATAAGCTTATTTGAGGGATCCCTCAATGAAAGCTCTTTGATATATATACATATAGACAGTTATTCTCTCATCCGGATGTCTGTATGTTATTATCGTGTGGATGCCGTTATAAACAGTGAGGAAAGCAGGGAGGGGCAATAAAAAATACATGGCGGCCGAACGATAATAACTTCCGGATGTCTGCTTAGGAGAATTTCTGTATATTATATATACCAAACAAAACATAGTAAACATATTGATTTATTGTCATAAGAAAAGGATTTATAGATAAAAAAATTTAGGCTGTTTAAGATTTTAGTTACCGTCACTAATGTGCAAAATGGAGGCTGACCCAACCCGTTAAAACATTATGGGAAACATTAAGGGCATGACGCATAAACCATAGCAGATATCTTTTGAAGCATGGCCTGCATATTCGAGAACTTGAATGTCTGATTATAGGTACTTGGTGTTTGATTCCTCTCGCATTTGTATATGATCTTTTCTATTGGACATAGTTCTATTGATTCCATCCAAATATAATAGTTCTTTCTCTTTCTAAATCTGTTCTGGTTATTCTCAGGTGTGCGTGATGAAAGTGACCGTTCATATAATCCCAAAATTGTGCGGATTGGTCTTAAGGCTCATCATTCAGTCCAAGCAGTCTCCATGGATGACATGGTGTGTATCTGGCATAAACGACACAACATTGAATTTCACTTTATAATTATTATCATCCATTAACTGAGAGTACACATAAACGTGCCATAGAATGTGTACAAATTAAACAAAATCAAAAGTTGATAAAATGTTTGTTAGATCATGAACAGGCCTTGCCAATGTTTATCCACTGAATTTTGTTAGAAGATAATTCTAGAATCTACTCGACAAGAGACCTCTCTCTCTAACTAGTGCTGAAATCTCAAGAGACTCTTTGCTTCTTCGGAACGCAATTGGCGATGACTGATCTGTCAAGACCAATAAACTGCTCGATTCTTGTCACTGCTATCTTTTCCTTGTCACTGCTATCTTTTCCAATATTTTTTCCCCCTATTCTTCCTAATTGGCATTTTCCATGGACTAATTTATGGATTTGAATGCAAGCTAGTGTCGTATTATAGCATTGGCAATTTGAAAACTTCTATTCCGAACAACTTGCTAGTTTGACATTATTCTCTACATGACCTTGAAAGAATCACAACCCATATGAATGAGATCAAGTGCCATAACGGTTTCCATTCATTGAAAGTGTAGAATCAAGTCCCTGTTGGGTGATTCATTAAAAAGTTCTTTATAACCCAAAAACACTTTTACCTTTTTTCTACTAAGCGCTTCCGGAAGCAATTTTTGTTATCTGAAAGCCCTTTTAGCTCTTCTAATAGCACTGCCAAAAATTGACCTGTACACATGCAAAAGAGAAGGGTGCTTGAAGATTCAGTCTGAGGAAAATATTCAGACTGGAAGGTCTGAATAAAGCCTTTTCTGTCGTATTTAAAAGTCGGAGAAAGGCTTTAATGTTTGTTGCATCTGAATGTTCACTTTTCATGTAGAAAATCATACTGTTTTGATAGTTATTAGATATCTACTATATGGTAATAATGATGAATCTCTATCTCTTATCTGTTATGGATGCCAGATTATAAAAATGATGCACCTAGTGGTAAAATCTGTGTTACTGGAACATGACCAGAAATTTTTTTTAAATGTGTTACTTGAAGTTGATCAAAAGGAACCTGTTGCAGGTAGAACGAAAGAAAGGAAGCATGGGGGGTAGTAAAGACAGAGATGGAGGTGCTGATAGGTTTCGAGCAGAAATTTTGGAGGAGGCAGTTATTGTATGTTGCATTTGCATTTTGTTTTAACTGAAGGCTTACACATTAAGTTTAATTTTTAATGGATGTATGATTGGCAGGTCTTCTCTACCCTTAGCTTTAGTGGTTCACCTCTTTTCAGTAAATACAATCGCGGTTTTGATGTAGTTATAATAGATGAAGCTGCACAAGCTGTAAGTTGTGCAATCCTTTATTCCTTTATTTATTTATTTTTTTGTGGTGCTTTTTCACAATTTTTAGTTTGTAACAATTTCCTTACTTATATTTAGACTTTCTGTCCATGACCATGTAGAGCATGTTAACAATAATGGAGAGCATTACAATTTTAGGGATTTTTTTTGTTAAGACTCATTAGCAGCATTGCGTCCATTTGTAAATATGTTGGTGTCTGGATTATGGTTTTTTAAAATGTATTTTAGGAATCTTTAATTCCTAACTTTGTATATATTGTTGACCCAAGAAAAAAACTTGTATATACTGAAGCATACCTTAGAACTTGAAATTCTTGACATTTATTATTTATAATGTGTTTATATGGTCGTGCCGACAAATAAAAAACTTTCAAATTAAAAAGATAAAATAGAGAAGAAAAATGAAGGTGAGCTGTTTTTAAAAGTAATGGAGCTGGCAATTACATCTTTTTGTTTTTTTTATTTAAAAAAGTTGCTTCCCCGTGGATTGAAGACCCTATGGATGGCTGCTCTATGGTGGCTAGTGATGGTGGCCATAGAGCTAGCCTCCTTTTTCCTTTTTGTTCTGAAAGTCTAGCGGGGTGGCATTTTAGTAATTAGCTGTCTGTTTAATTTTTAGTTGATTTGACATTGGAATTTTCAAGTCTTAAATTTGGAGGACCCCATATTTCTAGGGAGCTTCAATTGAGAGATCCCTCAAAAAACCTTATTTGAGGGACACCTTTGTAGGACTTGCTCTGTATTGTAGTGCAATGATCCGAACTGTCAAGTTTTTAGGTCTTCGCTCAAAGCTCAAACCATAAACTATCTAATCAAATGAATTCATTTCAGTCTTTTTTGTCTTCTGGGAACCCGTATTCATCTATTTGTTTTACCACAATTAGTTGTCTTTATGGTTTACGATTTGTCTAATATTTTTTAGGATTATGTATGAATGAAGAAATGAGAAATAGATGGTTTCGGATCATATGCAATGACGAGTGGGCCCAGAAGGTGTCTCCAAATTTGTGTTCTTTGAGGATCTCTCAATAGAACAGGACTTATGTATGTATTTGTATTGGGGATGAGGTTCTAATTGAGCCATTAAAATATAGAGGTCATCCGTAGTTGAAAGTTAGGTTGCCTGTGCTGGATGGTGTTCTAGGTCAGAATTAGGTTACCTGTGCTTGATGGGAGAATAGGTTGACAATCTTAGTGTTCAATCAGCAAGTGTTTCTTTAAACTGTTTGGATGGTGAGTGAAATATTTTGTGTGTAAATTTTATGTATATCTTTCAATTTTAACCGATTATATAACTTCTCTGGTATCTCATAAAATAAAATAAGATAAAAATTTAACTACCATAGTTGAATAGCTGGTTTTCTTATTATTATTATTATTATTTTTCCATGAAGTGCCTTTCCAATACTAAATATAAACTATAAATTAATTTCTCCACATATCTATGTTTGGTTTTGCATAGAAGGTAGTTGAGTTTCGTCATTTGGAATAAAAATGTGTTTACTTCATGTTATGTATTCTTTATATAGGTGGAACCAGCTATTCTTGTTCCATTGACAAATGGATGCAAACAAGTATTTCTGGTAAATTTCTGATGCAAGTAGTTTGTGTTACCACTATTTCTACTGTGCACCAGGTCTTGCACTTTAAAAAATATTTATGCTTCAAGTCATGATTAATTTTGAATCTTTTAACATTTAGATTGGTGACCCGGTTCAACTGCCAGCTACTGTAATTTCTCCAATTGCTGCTAAATTTGGGTACACCACGATGATTATGATTTTTTTCTGTCATTTGATTGATTTGTAGGTCAAAACATCTGACTCTCTCTCTCTCTCTCTCTCTCTCTCTCTCTCTCTCTCTCTCTCTCTGTGTTTTCTGGTTGAAGGTATGGAATGAGTTTGTTTGAGAGATTTCAAAGGGCTGGTTATCCAGTGACCATGCTGAAGATGCAGTACCGAATGCATCCAGAGGTTAGATCAGAAACTTCCATTGTTTTTTTTTTTTTTTTTTTCTGAAAATTGTTAGAATACAAAATAATTGATGCCCCATATTCTCTTATAATTTAAGGTTTTGGTCCGTGGTACACCAACAGAATTCATTATGGTACCAGAACAAATTGATCAGTTCATAATCATATCACTGTCATATAAAATAGTTGTTGGGCCTATGTCTTAATTTCTTATGCTTTTAAAAATGGTTTTAAACCAACAAAATCTAGAAATATAAATTAAGTTAATGGTACTTTGGAATGTGGAACAATATCCTGTCAAACAACAACATGACACCGCATGAACAAGCAAGCCAATCCTAAGAAGTAGGATATGGTTACTACGAGGAAGCGGATATGGAATAATTTACTTCTAAATTTGATATATAACTAGATTTACAAACTAGAATTAAGATTCATTTTATTTTTCATTCATATTGAAATGTTTTGGGAGAAGGCGGAAAATTATTTAACAACTCTGTTATTGACACATGTAAAATTAGGAAAACAAGTCTTCAACAATGGTACAGTTTGGGATTTTTGTTGTTATTGCCAAAGCTACTGTAAATAATTAAAGTTCATTTTATTTTTTCACTGATGTTGGAATGTTTAGAAGATTACAAAAATATCAAACAACTATCTGGTACTGACATATGTACGAGTAATTAGGAAAACCAGTCCCAAACAAAGAACCAGTTTGGATGATTCTGTTGCTATTTCCATAGTTACTGTTCATAAGTGGCCAATCTGTAGCTTGAAAATTACTTGATATTATTTTGTTGAGTTTGTGCTAAAGTATTTGTATAAGTTGTGCTTAGTGTCTAAAATAGATACTGCAGCTGCTGCTTCTTTTGAAAAGCACCCTGATCTGGTTTCTCTTCCTGGCTTTAATTTTCACAAGTATACATCAGAAAATGCCCTTGGGCTGATTTCCATAGCATAAACACAAACATCTCTGAATAAACATTACCAAACACGGCAAAGATATTGGGCCAGGTGATGCAGCAGGTAATGAGAAAAATTGATTATTTGGGGAACTATAGAGAGAAGAAGCTATGGTACATCATGGAGGAAAATGTCGCTGATATTGGCAATTCATCGGTGGACTTATTGGAAAGGAGGAATGCTTTTTCCCCCTGCCCCTGTATTGCCGATATCAGCGAATATCGGCTTGTTATTGCTGATTCCCAGATAAATCTTAGAAATAACTCGAAAACAAAAAGCGAAAGGAGAGAATTTGTCTGAAGAAAGAGGGAGGAAAAGAAAATCCCTAAATCTCAACCAGAGTTGCAACCCCGATCTGGGTCACACAGTTGTTTCACAAAACTACACTTTTTCTGATGATGTCTTTGGAAAATTGACTGCATTAATTAGTTCAGAACATCTGTAACTTGGAAGTATCTATCAGTGCTTCCAAAGTCACCCAAATGTTGATGTAGACGAAACTTTAACTGGATCGGAGGTTTTGGGTGACAGTGAGTTCTTAGTTGACAGGAGTGGGATGACATGCCTGTTTCTTTTATCAGACTATACTCTCTGTGCTGATACCGTTTTGGTTGAACGGGGTTTGGTGTGGGTAAGAAGGTGAACAGTTTGAGTCAAAAGACTCCTTGAGAAGAGCATATCATTTTTTCACCTATGCTCTGACCAAGAAGAAAACATTTTAACTAATGCCTTATTTCATTAAATGGCACGACCTCACGTTATAGGCAGAAAGATAAATTACTCTTTACTCTTGTATGGTTGCAGTCATCAGTCATATCCGAATTGATGTTAAAATTCTTACAACATATGAAACTGAATGTGACAGTAAGTAATAATCTAGTCTTGAATAAATACGACAGAAATATGTAAGTGAGCTTCCCCTGGGCCCCAAGCAATAACCATATTAATTATATTATCTGTAGTATTGTTTGAGTCTGGACTCTTTCTATCTCTGTTTTATTTTGTTACGATTTTTTTCTTAAATTCACATTTTAAAAGTAAAATATGGTTCTGCTACTGAGATTTCAAAACCTAACGTATGGAAAAAAAAATCCTGAGCAGATTAGGAGCTTTCCTTCTCGAGAGTTTTATTCAGAGTCATTGGAGGATGGTCCTAATATTAAAGAGCAGACAAAGCGTTCCTGGCATGACTATCGCTGCTTTGGACCCTTTTGTTTTTTTGACTTACATGAAGCGAAAGAATCGGAGGACTCAGGAAGTAAATCTAATGATGCTGAGGTAGAATTTGTCATGCTCTTGTACAATAAGTTGGTCAGTAAATATCCAGAGCTTAAATCAAGTCATCAGTTCGCGATTATATCACCCTATGCTGCACAAGTAAACCTCTTGAAAGAACGTTTCAAAAGTACTTTCGGAGTGCAGTCTGAGAAAGTAGTGGATATTACTACTGTTGATGGTTGCCAGGTAGGATGGCTTTTTCTTCTCATAGTTTTTTTGGGATACAGCCTTCTAATTGTTGAAATACTAGACATTTGTTTTCTGTTTATAAGGTGATTTAACTTTTTCTTGTCAAAGGTTTCTTATGATTCCAAAGTTTTCAAGATCCGTTTCTTTAATGGAATAAAGAATATCTCATTTGGTGTTTGTTGTATAGAGTTGTTGACATGCAGGATATTGCATGATTCTCATCATTATATTAGACTAGTGATATGAAGTTTTTCTCATTAGGAGGAGTAAAAACCATCAGTGGGAGCTGGTGTGAAACATAAAGAATTTTAGCATTTTGACAACTCTCTCTACTATTGAGCTTCTGGCAGTTTGCATATGAAGATATTTAATGTTTCTTTCAGGGACGTGAAAAGGATGTTGCAATATTTTCTTGTGTCAGGGCAAGCGAGAAAGGAGCCATTGGGTTTTTGGCTGATTTCCGGCGAATGAATGTTGGGATCACAAGAGCAAAATCTTCTATATTGGTTCGTCATAATTTCAAGTTAAGAATGAAGTTTTATATACTGACTGACTTCATCTAATATGCATTTTACGCATTGGCTTTTTTTGTATCAGGTAGTGGGATCTGCATCAACATTAAGGAAAGGTGACAAGCATTGGAATAACCTAGTGGAAAGTGCTGAAAAGAGAGACTCTGTATTTAAGGTGAATATTCTTGTTAAGAGTACAAAATCCCACATCATACATTCTAAATTTCGCATCTCAATATGAAAAATCCTGGGCATCTTCAGTATTATTAATTACAGTTTTGAGTCAGATACTCTAACATGATAAGAGAAGAAAAGTACAAAACAATGCTTCAACATTAGAACTTTAACTTGATTCCAAGAGAGACAATTCATGCACATTTTAATACCAAAACGTATCGCCCACTTCCTACAATCCGGCCTGAACCTTTGGGTAGGCTCTGCTCCTAAAATCGGCATTCATTCTCTTAAGTTACTCTCAGTTCCGAAATCTGCCATTGTTCCACCAATGTATTGAATGAATTCTTTTTAATAATAGATTCGATCGCAACTTCGAATATGGAATTCAAAGGGACGATATGTTTGATTTAGGCCAACCGCATAGGAGGGTTCATCGTTGGTCAAGCATTCTAAACCATGCAATTTTTTATGAGCTTTTGGGTCTCCCCACTTTCTTTTTAGTTTCTCTTGACCTATTGCTAATTCTTTTGAGTTGGCAACTATTATTAAGCTTGAGTCATTGTTATTACAATCTTCAGATTTCTTTTATACTCTCAAGCAAGCAAGAGAAGTAAATTGGGGCTATAATCGTATACTATCGACCACAACATGGGTCTGTCAAGAATTTAACCGCAAGTCTACATATCTCTCCCAATTTGTCTACTGCACAAAATTTATTGTTTCATTTATTGTTTCAACTTTGTTTTTATCTTGATATGTCAAAGATGTCTTTTAGGACAATTGCTTTCCAGCCGATACTTGACATATGTTATTCATAAATTTGTGATTCAATCATATGACATCTTGTGGTGACTTGTATATTTCTAATGCAGGTTTCGAAGCCGTATGCTTCATTTTTCAGTGATGAGAATCTGGAATCCATGGCAATCAAGAAAGAATCCTCCATGGAGGAAGTTCAGAATGATGAGCTGGATAACGATCCAGGTTCCTACAATTTTGGGGATGCTGACCAAGCACAGGGAGATGACAATGACTATGGAGACGGAGATGGGGAGGCAGACATGGGTGACGGCGGCGATGACTGAATTGTAATATGACTATGGAGTGTGGGACGTCGATGATTTTGGGAAGCTTGTATTGTAATATGACTATGGAGTGTGGGACGTCGATGATTTTGGGAAGCTTCTTGTGTAGTTTTCACTACCATCAGCTGTTAAGATGCATAGACCCCAACTCACAATTCTTGTATATCAATTGAAACTAGCAACAACATTAAGTTCACATTAAGTTTCGGTCTATTTAATAAATGAATCCGATATCATTTGACTAATCAATTAAATTATTGAAATTTAAATACTTTCTTACAGCACCATATTCATTGATTTTGTTGGTCACAATTAGATGCCTTAATGATTTTTAATTTGCATGAATTTTTGCAAAGATGATCTATGAATGTAGACTTAAAAAATAGATCATTCTTACAAAAAATTAGACAAATCGAAACCTTTTCAATATCTAATTGTCTCTTACAAAATTAACGAACATGGTACTTCAAGAAAGTACTAAAATTTTAAAAAATTTATTGAATGGTCAAATAATATTGGATTCAAGTGATTTTTTAAGAGATGATATTTGAATGAGTGTCCACAAAATAGATAGTTTGGATTAGTGAAATACAATATGGAGTGGGTCTTACAAGGGTGTCCCTCAAATAAGTATTTGAGGGAAGCTCTCTGTATATATGTATATATTTGTTTTTTTTAAATATTTTATTCTTATTTTAATCAATTTAAAATTAAAAAAGATAAATATGAGACTCATAGTGTCACGTAGACAACTAATGGAGAGATGTGACGGAAACCTAATGATGGAACCACATCGTAACAAATTTAAAAGACCGGAGTATGTTATTGTAAAAATTAATAACGTAGAAACTAACATGTCTTAAGGGGTGTAATCATAAGGTACTAAACTGTAATTAACCATTTATATGTCTTATCCTTTTTATTGGATTATATATCGGGTTAATTACAAATTAGTACCATGTAGTTACACTCTTAAAATATGTTAGTCCCTACCTTTTCAATTTTTACAATAACATACCTCGGTTTTTTAAATTTGTTACAAGGGTTAATTACAATTTAGTACCTTGTGGTTACACCCTTAAGATATGTTAGTTCCTATCTTCTCAATTTTAACAATCATTAGTCCATATCTTCTCAATTTTTAACAATCACATACCTCAGTCTTTTAAATTTGTTACAATGTGATTCCATTGTTAGAGTTTTTGTCAGATCTCTCTGTTAGTTGTTTACGTGGCACTGTGAGTTCCACATTTTAAAATTGATTAAAATATTAAAAAAAAATTTATATATATATATATATATCTCTCTCTCTCTCTCTCCAAGTTCAAAAACCAACAAATTGGAAAAATATCAAGCTCCAACACTCATAGAGCTTCCCCCTCCTTTCAAGTCCTTCAACTTTTTGATAATCCTTTAAATTCTTCCGTGGTTTTTGTTAGGGTTAGATCTTAACCGGGTTTTGTTTGTTGTTGTTTTGGGGGCTAGACTTGGAGCTTGTGGGTGGTGGTCATGGGGAAATGAGGGGAGAAGAAATCGGATAGAGGAAGAGCTCATGAAGGGAGAGAGAGAGAGAGAGAGAGAGAGAGAGAGAGAGAGTGAGAGTGAGAGTGAGTGAGTGAGTGAGTAAAAAAATGTGGGCCTATAGTGCCACGTAGGCAACTAAAGGAGAGATTTGACAAAAACTTAAGAGCACTTCCACCCATTTGTCATGGGCAAATAGTGGCAGCCCTTGCAAAAGCAAGGTGTGTTTCCATCCATTGCCATGGCGAATGGCAAATACTATTCACTTTTTGTTTTTTATTTTATTTTATTACCTTAACAATTAATTTGGAGAATATTTTCTGATAAGATTTTGGGTTCCTACTGTTAATATTTATTATAAAACTCATATCTCATAATTCGAATGAATTTTTCGTATAAAATTTTCGGTTGCCACATGCCGATATTTATTATAAATTTCAAATTTCAAATTTAAGATAAGATTTTAGGATCAGATTCTCGGGTGCCACGTGTCGATATTTATTATAAAATACAAATCTCATATTTCAGATAAGATTTTCACGCTTTAAAATCGCGCCACGTGTCATCTCTATATTCTAAATCTCTCTATAGAACCAGAGGCTCAGCTCATACCTCTCACAATAGATCTTCTCTATCTTTTCATATTTTAGATTTCATACTCCACTCTCAATGTCAGACATGAGGAGATGCCTGGAGAGGCAAGAATAAGAAATTAAAGAAAGAAGGTGTAGACGAGCTAAAGAAAAAAGAGTGCAGCAAGAAGAAGATGAACAAGTTGACATGGCAGTGGGTTTGCTCGATCTACCAAGCCAAGGCCGCCGCCGTGGTCACAAGTCGATCGTGGCCCTAACGTGGACAAACATAGGCATTCTTGGGGTAAGAATTTTTTAGAAGATTACTTTATCCCAAATTCTGTGTACTCTAATGTTGATTTTCGTGGGAGATATAGAATGCAACCCCATTTGTTCAATAAAGTCATGCATGATGCATACTTAATTCAGAAGTGTGATGCTGCTGGGTTTTGGGGCTTTTTCCGAAGCAAAAGCTTACAGCTATGATACGAATACTGGCGTATGGTTCATCTGCTGATCAAGTGGATGAGATTGCTAGGATGAGGAAGTCCATCACTCTAGAGAGCTTGGCCAGACTCTGTGATGCAATTGAAACTCTCTACACCAGAGACTACCTCTGCAAACCTACCGCTTAGGGACCTCCAAAGACTTCTACAGAAAGCCGAAGCTCGAGGTTTTCAGGCATGATTGGAAGATCGACTATATGTACTGGCAATGGAAGAATTGCCCAACTGCATGACAAGAAGATTATGGCAATAGGGAAGGGCAAAAAAGTATCATCCTCAAAGCCGTTGCTGGATTCGATACATGGGTTTGACATGCCTTCTTCGGAGTTGTCGGATCTCAAAATGACTTGAACATGCTAGGTCAATCCCCGATTTCCAACGATGTCTTGAGAGGTGAAGCCCCAAATATCACATATGAAATCAACAATAACATCTACTGGAATGGGTATTATCTAGCAGACGGCATCTACCTGAGGTGGACCACATTTGTGAAATCAATTCCGGATCCCTGATCTGAGAAGCAAAAATTATTTGCTGCCTATCAAGAAAGTTACAGAAAAGATGTCCAAAGGTGTTTTGACATCCTCCAAGCTGGTGGGCTATTATTAAGGGTGTTGCGCTTATGTTTGATGAGGAGGTGAGCATTATAATGAGCTGAGGAGCATTATGATGACTTGCATAATCCTCCATAACATGATTGTGGAGGATGAGTATGATTATGATGCTCCAAACGTGTTTGAACCTGATCCCATGAACACAGCCTTGACAAGAATTTATGAAAGGCCCATGGGCCCAAATGGACAACCATTGAAGCATTGGTCAAGGACGGTCGTTTCATGAACTGTATGATTGATCGATATACGAAGATGTAATCATTTAATATTCATGAACGACGTCAAGTTGACTTGATGGAGCAATTATGGGCGGTGAGAGGCAATAACAGTGAGTGAAGTGAAGTGGAGATGCTTTGTTTTTAATTTTGCTTTGTGTTGATGTTTTGTTTTTTATTATGCTTTGGTTGTGGTTTTTTTTTAATTATGTTTTGTTTGATGTATGAAATTTGTTGAATAAAGAGGTATTTTATTGAATGATTTCTTTATTCACTCAAACAAAAACAATACAACTAATTAAGAATTACTACTAATGAAATAAAAGACAAGATAAAAGACAAGAATTACAACTACTTTAATACAAAACAAGCAATACAATTAAATAAAAGGCAAGCAAACTAACTTAATGGTTTTGATCATTTAACCAATTAGTGTTGCTAGGTCCATCGTCACGGAAAAGTCTTCTTCTCATAGCATTCGTTCGTTCTATCTTTCAAAATTGTTTTGTTTCGGGGGACATATGCTTTGTATCCATGACCATGGTTTCCCGATCCTTCTTCTCAATGTCTTGTTTGCGTATATACTCCCTTTCTCTTGCATATTCTTCATTCATTGCCTTCTTGTCCACATCTTTTTCCCTGTCTAATTCAATTCTCATGGTGCCGTTCCCTGGAATTTGCTCCAAAAATTTTGCAGTATCATTGATGGAAGTACTCCCTCTCTTCGCCTTTGCCGCCTTTCGACTAATACGCCTTGACTCTTTTTGGATTAATGAGTCTTGACTCATCAGGGAATCCAAAGGCTAATCCGATGCCGTTGAATCATGGAGTGGTGTCTTGTTCAACACAACGGTCGGACCCGTGGGAATAATTCTAAATCTCGCACAATTTTTCACCACCTCACAACATTGGTCATGGTTGAAAGATTTTTTGCCTTGCCCAATGGCATCGAACCACATTTGTGCTTGCATAATCTATAAGGAAAAAAAAGAGAGGAAATATATTGGAAATGCAAGAAACATTATAAATAATAAAAAAAAGGAAATGCAAGAAACATTAACAAACTATTGGAAATGCAAGAAACATTAACAAAATATTGAAAATGCAAGAAACATTAAAAAAAAAATTAGGACATTAAAATTAATAAAACGGAAATTGAAAATAATTTACCTCATTTTCCCTTTTTTGATGGTTGTTCCTAGCTTTTGCCAACGCATCTCTCCATTTCTCCAACTATTTATTCAAAAAAATTCACCTACTAAACAAGGTCATTTTACGTACGAGCTGAACTCGATCTTTCACAAAATTCGGCATGAAATTTTCTCCACATATGAGAGAATTTCATCTCATTGCCCGTGACCGGACAATGATCAAATTGGACCCAACACTCACACAACAGAACATTTTCCATAGTGCTCCATGATGGAAGATGCTATAAGATGATGAATAAAAATGAAATTTGAAAGTGAATAAAATGTTGTGTAGAAAGTGAATAATAGTATGAGGAGAAGCAAATGTATGAGGATTTGGTGTTGAAAGTGAAGAATATTGGTAGGTATTTATAGGAAAAAGATTCCATAATTTTTTTGGTAATTTTTAAATATTTTTTTGATTTAAATATTTTTTACCTTTCAAGCTCCAAAGGTAAAAAAATTTAAACCCATGCGCTGACATCAAGCTGGCATCAGCCACGACGTTAGTTCTTCTTCGGGCTGGAGGCCAGCTCAGTTTCGTGGGACCCACAAGCTGCCCGGGCAGCTTTGTCCTGCTGGAAGCGTGTTTTGGGGCTGATCGATGGAACTGCTCTAATGGTAAAACTGTATTGTAACAAATTTAAAAGAATGAGGTATGTTATTGTAAAAATTGATAAGATATAAATTAATATGTCTTAAGGTGCAATCACGGGTTACTAAACTGTAATTAACTCAAAAATAAAACTAAATAATAAAAGCTCAGCTTTCTCTTGCTATATCGTATCAGCCAGCCATACAAACAAACGGCCGCGACACAAAAAGCCATTTCTGTTCGCTCTCTCCGGTTCTCATCTTCTTTCTTTCAACCCAAAAGTCTTATTGGTGTGTGGAGTTATATTGACTATTTTTCAGCTAAAGTATCCCCCTCCCGCAGGCAGCTCACATTTGGGTCTTATTTGCTCAAGTTCTTCGATTTCCTCTTAGTTCTTTAAATTCTGTTGTTTTATCAAGTTCATAGAGAAAAAGTTTGTGTTTGTATTTTTAGGTTTGTTTCTCCTTTTAATTTATTTTTTTTTTCACTCTATTTCTTTCTAATTTCGCGATTTAGAAATAAAGGGGTTTATGGATTTAAGGAACCCATGGGAACCCAAATGTGCAAATGGGCAACTCCATCCTCAATCCAAAAGCTAGGAAAATTCTCCACTGCTGATGCAGAGCAGGTACCGCCATTGTTATCCTTTATGCGACTTATACTGGCTTGAGATAGTTGTTTGATGATTCCCAGTTTGTTATATATTTGTTAGTTTATGATTAGGCTTCATATGGATCTTTTTTTGGCTTTCTTCTTGTTTATGAGGTAAGAATTACAGAGTTGGTTAGAGTTCAGTGTTGAATATTCCTACGTAGTTTTGGAATTTTGGTCTTGTAAGTGTTATTTTGTTATCTTGTGTGGCTTGCAACATGAATTTACAATTTTGGTAAATTAGTGCATACTTTTCCTCTTTGCTTTGTTTTTAATTGATCTTGTAGTATTTTGAATTTTGAAATGAGGCATGTGCTTGCACATTGACTATTTTCAACAGAATTTTTGATAGAGTTATATGTAGGTGCCACATTGCAACAAATTTTTAGTTGAGATGGAAATTGCTTCAATATTATTTGAACAATTTTTTTTTTATCAGGTAGCAGATTGAAACAGTTCAAGCTGCATTGGTATAATTTTCCCAAAATAATAATTTGAACTGCGCTTTGAAGATCTGCGACTCATAAGTCCAACCATGAATATATGCAAGAACCTTATGCCCACCATGAGGCAATTGGATGGTTTCACAAAGTATTGTCGAGGTAAATCCTTCTATTCACTCGGTTTTGATATTCGATAATAATATTAATACATGGTATTAAAAAACGTTAAATATGATGCCTGTTAAGGAAAAATTGCAAATTTGAATGAACCATTGATTGAATTTGTGCTGTGTCATCTGGATTAAAATCTGAATTGCCTGCAAATCTTTGCGGGTTCAAAACCTTGTTCATAGTTCATATGTATTTGTTTGTTTAATTTGTTTATCTTGTTTGGATTAGCACCATTCAAGTGTCACTTGGACTTAATCTATGCAACCCTAAATTATGTTAGTCAGATGTGAGGGTGAAGGGACTTGATATTCTACCCTAAATTTTGTTAGTCTCCCATTGAATACATATAAATTGTGAGCTATAGTCATAAAATACATGCGGAGGTTTGGTGATAGTTGTGTAAATTGAGAGTTCTATAGCTTTTTCGATGGTGAAGAGATCATGTATAATAGCAACAAAAGCAGTCCATGGGGCAAAATGTAGGAATTTTTATCACTACTTTTCCAAGTATAGAGGACGTTACTAACCTAAGCTAGGTTCCTTATACTTGTTTTCATGTTCAATGCAGCATCATATTTTGCCTTCATACATTCGTCCCCAAACTTCTCAGTAGAAGTTCATGCTCCAGATCAGGAAGTAGTGATTGCTTTAGGAAGCAATGTGGGTGACAGACTGCATAATTTCAATGAAGCTTTGCAGTTAATGAGAAAATCAGGCATACACATCACAAGACATGGTTGTTTATATGAGACAGCACCAGCCTATGTGACTGATCAGCCTAATTTTCTCAACTCTGCTGTTAGAGCTGTTACACAACTTGGGCCTCATGAGTTATTAGGAGCACTGAAGAAAATTGAAAAAGAAATGGGTCGTACTGACGGTATAAGGTATGGTCCCAGGCCAATTGACTTGGATATATTGTTCTATGGAAAGTTAAGAGTCAGTTCTGAGATTCTTACAGTCCCCCATGAAAGAATTTGGGAAAGACCGTTTGTAATAGCCCCACTAATGGATTTACTGGGGTCAACTATTGACAGTGATACAGTTGCTTGTTGGCATTCTTTCTCAATGCATTCTGGTGGGCTTTTTGATGCCTGGGAGAAATTGGGTGGTGAAACACTCACTGGAAAGGAAGGCCTGAAGAGGGTTTTGCCCATTGGAAAAGGCTTGTGGGACTGGTCAACTAAAACTTCAGTCATGGGTATCCTTAATCTGACCCCAGATAGTTTTAGCGATGGAGGAAAGTTTCAGTCTGTGGAGGCAGCAATTTCTCAAGTTCGCTCAATGATTTCAGAAGGGGCAGATATGATTGATATTGGTGCACAGTCTACAAGGCCAATGGCTTCTAGGATTTCAGTTCAACAAGAATTGGATAGACTAATCCCTGTTTTAGAGGCAGTTGTTGGGATGCCTGAAGCAGAGGGAAAGATTATATCTGTGGATACATTTTATTCAGAAGTTGCTGCAGAAGCAGTAAGCAAAGGGGCACATATTGTGAATGATGTATCTGCTGGGCTGTTGGACTCAAACATGTTTAGGGTTGTTGCAGGCCTTAAGGTTCCCTACATAGCAATGCACATGAGGGGGGATCCATCTACAATGCAGAATAGTGAGAACCTGAAATATGATAATGTTTGTAAGCAGGTTGCCTCTGAGTTATACTCGAGGGTGAGAGAAGCAGAATTAATAGGCATCCCAGCTTGGAGGATGATAATTGACCCTGGAATTGGATTTTCAAAGAACTGTGATCACAATTTGGACGTCTTGATGGGATTACCAAATATTCAAGCAGAGATTGGGAGCGAAAGTTTGGCCATGTCTCATGCACCTATACTGATTGGACCTTCCAGAAAGAAATTTTTAGGTGAAATTTGTAGTCGCACCGCTGGAACTGAGAGAGATCCTGCTACTGTTGCTTCTGTCACTGCTGCAGTTCTGGGCGGAGCAAATATTGTAAGAGTACATAATGTAAGAGATAATGTAGATGCTGTGAAGGTATGCGATGCAATGCTGAGACAGAGGAAATCTGTTTCTCCAAGTTAAATTTTTTATTTATCATAATTTAGTTCTTCAACAAAACATGCTCGTGGTATTCTTTTCTACGGTTTTTTGTATCAAGATTACAGTTGATATACCAGGAGACTGCGACATGGAAATAGAACCATAAGCCATGCTACAAGGTCTTCAATATTTAACAAATATTTTTTATGCAATATCATTTTCTTGATCAACTCCTCCCAGAATTTGTGTACCTTACGTACATTTTTCTTTCTCATAAAAGCTGTAGAAATTAAACTTTTGGTGTGGGATTTGTATTTCCTTTTGCTGAAAAGGAAATTAAAAAGAAGTATTCAATTTCTCCTTGCCCTGCATCATTCTTGTTTCTGAGCTCCATTGCCAATTCTGTTACAGTAGCTGGCACTTCCCATGGCTTCTTCTTCTGCATTGCCTCGCTATCCCTGTGCTTGCAGCTTCGAACTAGCTCAATATTTATTCTTTTCTCTGCCTTGAATGAAATAAGGACTATAATTTTCACTAGTACAAAACAAGCTTACAAATGCAATTGTGTATTGGTTCATGTATGAATTTGGTTACACCCTTAATAAGGTAGGGACTAACATGTCTTAGGAATGTTGTCTTAAGTAGTGGTTGAGAACTTATGATGTGTAATTTGGTTATATACGACTATTTTGTCTATCTCTTTTATCACGCAACTAATAAAAACAAAGATAAGCACATGATTGTATACAACCGATTATTGGAGCTTTTGTTTGTGGTAAGTAGGAGGTAGTAGTGGGGTGGTACTGTGTGGGTTTGAATGTGGCATGGATGAGAAAAAGAATTAAACCTCTAACCTCTCTATCGCAAACGTTCCTATCCAAAAATGGTAGCCTCCAGTAGTAACATATGCATATCTTTTCAGAGCTCCGGCCCAAAGCCAAAAGAACATTTACATAGGCATATCTTTTCAGAGCATTAATATGCTTCTTGGAATCCTATGTGAAACCACAAACCTACTACTCTGAGCCAATCAAAATCGACCACCTGTCTAACACATCATCAATATGTTTCTTTGGACATGAAAAGCCCACCATCCCATCATCATTGCTTCCAGAGAAAAGTTAAAAAAAGGGTTACCAAAAAGACACAAATACATGCACTACAAATAACTTAATGATATTTCTATGCTTTTCCAATTTCATGTCAATGGTTGACTTGCACAAAGGATATAAATCACAAGAAAATTAATACAATAGGTGTGTGTCCAAACAAAAATAATACGCAACCGATTTGTATCTCAAGTGGTTGAAAGTATTTATCTATATACCGAGCTCTCTAGTTCGATTCCCCTACCCTTCCCTTACCCTTAATATTGCTTTGTATAAAATTAAAAAAACTACTTTAAGCAAGAAAAGACTTAAAGATTATACCATAGGGCCTCTCCAAACAAGTGAGGCATCCTTGGCCACAAGAAGTCCCATCGACATACACTTGACTCCATAGCTCTCATTTGGAACCATTTTTTTTTAATCTGGTAGAAGAAGATCATTATGTTAATATATTCTCTAGTAGAACACGTAATATATATTGTTTACCAAAATATATTTCGAATAAGTGAAAAAAAAAAAAAAGAAATTTGTCAAAACCAACAGAACAAACCAAAAACTTGTGTACATGGTAAGCTAACTAAACCTTAATTACTTTAAATTAAGCCTTAATTTATAAAAGCAAAAAATTAACACACTGATAATAAGAAAAATCAATGAGCTTGGCAGAACAATGTATACGATGAGGAGCTCGAGTCTGGTCAACCTGCCAAGAGCTGTGAATCAGGAATATGATTCAACAGTTCATTATGATTACTAATTTTCCAACCACAAAAAATGTATATGTAGAGGAAGACTTGCTGAATGGTTATGATTTATTCAAAACTCACCTGTGCCATGCAAAATATGGGAGGAGAAATCCATGAGAAGAGTAAAAAATAAAAACACCAAGAGCAACACAAGTCAAGGGTTTTTGAACATGAATCTTACCAAGGTTTTCCAGTGTTCTATGTGAGTTTCTCAGAGAGAAATTTACAGAGCCAGTTTGACATGCTGACCACCTCCAGAGCTTGTAAAATAAAAGAAAGAAACTTCTTCTATATGTACTTGTGAATATGGAGGTGGACAGAATGCCAAATTGCCTCTGCAACAAGGCCCCTGAGAAACCCTAGAGAGAGAGAGAGAGAGAGAGAGAGAGAGAGAGAGAGAGAGAGAGAGAGAGTTTGAAGAAGAAATAGGTATCAGAGGGTGATCAGTTGTGGAATTTACATAATGACTCTTTTTGTATATATATATTTTGGTCAGGACTTTTTTTGAAATGCGATTGGCTTTTTCTAGAAAGGGGGTGCATGAGCGTGCATGGTGTTGTATGACCTGTGTGGACACATACACAATGTAGTGTAGGCGTTTCTTTTCTTTTCTTCTTCCTTGGATCTATTTTTCAATTGGAATTGAATGCAACAAGTGCTTGCTTTATGATCTCTCTGATGTTTATGGTTGTACCTTTATGACAAGACTACCCTTTCATTTTACTGTACAGGCTATGTTGTGGTGCAACCATGCAAAGCTTAAAAATGTGTTTTCTGTTTAATCTTACACTGTGAAAAAGTAGTATCTGTATCTGTATGACTTTATTTTTACTATGGAGGTCTCATGCGCTTGCTTCTCGTATGCTTTTTTTGACTTTTGCAGTAAAAAAAGGATGCAAAATGGGCTGTCCTTGTCTCCCACTTTGGTTCTAGTTACTTTGGTCAACCAACTCATGGGTTCAAACTTGTGTTTATTAAGAATCATGTTTATACAACTTTATAATTAGGTACTGGTAAAGTAGAGTTTGGTAGGAAATTTGGGATTGAGAGATGGCTGAAAACAGGGTCAAATAGTTTCATCAAGATCACTAATAATACTTCTTTAAGGGCATGCATGTTTGTGGGACCAAGACAAGTTCAAATGTTCCATTTCGTTTTGGACCGTACTCATTAATTGAAAGTTAAACAAATTTCCCATATTCTGAGGTTTGATCATTAACGGATCATCATCAAAAGTTAGGGAAATACTAGCTGTCACTAGTTGAAGGGGAAAAAGTTACATGATAATATTGAATACCGTAATTTTTAGTGACCTTAGGTAACGTTAGAGTTCCTGGCAAACGAGTCATTTTTAGTGACCTTAGGTAACGTTAGAGTTCCTGGCAAACGAGTCATGTTTGTCGTGTACGTGTCAATGTAATTTAAAAGAAAAGTTCATTTACAAGCATGTAATAACCCGTGCTTTTCCTTGTTCCAACTATATTTATGAATACGGATAAGGCAACGGGCCTTGTATCCCAGGAACTGATTTGGGTAACTAAGAAATATCCATCAAATCACATGTTCTCAGATCCAGCTTCTTTCTTGTGAGTTATATACCTAACCTCGAAGATTATATTCATCTCTATTGAAAAGATTACAATCATAAACAACACCCAAATCTACGACACCAACAAGAAATCCAATACCAGCCACAGAATTTTAAAAAGTACCAAGTACCGCCTAATGAAATTGAAACTAAAACCAAAAGGAATAAGTCTGGAGATAGAAGGTTTCTAAAACTGGACCTAATCTGAATTGATCATTATTGGTAAATGCATTTTCAATGACCTTATATATTTTTTTTCTTTTCCCTCTTCCACATACGGTCTTACAACAAATTTTACAGCTTGCTATACAATTGCAAGAGAATGTGGTTCCACCCTTTTATAATCAAGGGCTGTATATGCTATAGGAAAGCTAGTTTGTCTGACTTGTATGTGAAAATGACATAACAGGATTCTCAGTAATTGACAGTAACCAAGAACCTTATGCATCTTCAAGGTCAAAGAGAGACTCTAATGACAGCCTACTGATCTATGCCACTACCAACCAAGTAAGTGTCGTCTTCAACTATTTCACCAACCGGGTTGTCCTTAGCCCATACAGCTGCATCTTGATATCCAAGCTCAAAGAGCCGATCAAGAACATCATCTTCTCCTGGCTCAAGTGCCCAATTGAAAAGCTAAAATAGAAGGAAACAAATAGTTCGTCATCTTATCCTCAAGGGAAAGGTTATCTTTCAAATGCGGAGGTACCAATTTACCTGTCGAGGGGTGGCCCTATCATCAGGATTACAGTCTGGACTGATCCCAATTCCTTGCAATCCTAATCGACTGGCAGGGAAAGCACAAACACGTACCTGCAAAGCAACAATATTAGGGGTATACAAAAGTATCTCATCTGAGAATTTATAATATTTAAGGAAGGCAGAACCATACCACAAAAGTAACAATAGGAGGCTGCCATATATTGATAACAAAGTAAATGAGGCTAGATCATCATGGTTTTTTTTTTTTTTTTTGGGTTGGGGAGGGGAAGTGGAAACAAAAGATATTCTTACTTCTACATTAGTAGAGTCGATTCAAGAATCAAAAATGGCAAAGAAACGGGAATTGGAGGGCATAATAGACAACATGACCTCATAAATGTGGGAGAGGTTTCACAGGAATATGTAGGAAAAGTTTGAAGCCCCAATAAAATGCATGTTTACTTCACATAGTCATGAGAGTAACTAGGACCCGGATTAGCAGAAACCTCAAACAAGTTGCAACATATTTGGTGAAAAACCATTGGTAGGAAAAATACTAAAATAACTTAGGTTTTGAATTACATTCCTGTTATCTAGCTAATAAGACATAGGAAAGAGAAACAGTTAATACCGTCTGTGCTGCAGATGTTGGTGGCATAAATAATGTCAAGCCCCCATCAATGCAAAGCCGATTCCGGAACATCGTTGCTGGTCTTGGTGCAAGATATCTGTACTGCAGTCTACTTTTAGTTCATACATTAATCAACACAGAAGCAACTGCAAGACAAAATGGTATGTACAATAATCACCCTGGAATAAAGGAAGAAGTAAAAACTGCATCAATGAGATCCTCCTTAGAGTCAAACTGATCCACCAATAAACCCCTCGGTCTCCATAGAAGCTGTGTTACTGCAACTGTGGGGGAAAAAAAGGGAAATCATAAAGAAGTTGCATGCAGAATTCAAATGAAAACCCAGTTGATAATACAAAGGACATGCATAAAATTCCTGTTTTTCTTTTTTATTAAAAAATATTAATTTCAAGAGCTAAAATATCCAGAAATCTATAAGCTTGGGATAATTTTTTTTTTTTTTGGGCAGACACAAAAGAATCTCTTTCAGAAGATACAGAAATAACCAAGTGGTGAAATGGATCATCGCTATATGTTACAAAAGAAAGGTATTCCATGAGATTCAAAAAAATATAAACATGAATGAATCGAGAGCATAAAATAATTATTGACACGCATCTTATTACAACTACTGCAAATGGCAGCAAACCAACTAATATTATCATGCTAACTAAGCTGGAGATCCTGGGTTTAAATTCCTAAGACTGCAACCTTCCAACATAAGCTGAGGATAGAGGCTCACATGTGAGGAGTTAGATATATTCATTGTGAGAGAATACTGAACTCAAACTTTGGGGGGTTTCTATACTCCAGATACCTTTTTCAAACTCCTTACATCTGTCAGTCATTACACAAACTTTGGGGCAAAGTGTTCATGTTAGGCGGTAAAGTAAGATTTTACAGTTTTGGGAAGAGAAGGGTGGGTGGTGGGAGTGCAAGAAAATATCTTCATTCATTGCTGTTTTTTTGGATCACTTTATGTTCTTGTTTGGATTTAGCAGGTGAAGAGAGATGGCAGCCACTTGTATTTGTGGTAACTCAATAGGACAGGACATCCACGGTTCGAACACCTCAAAAGTGGTAGTTCAAATTCCAACAATTAAAAAAAAAAAAAAAAAACATACCTACTTTTTCCACAAGCAAAAGATCACAGGACTGATGCTACCCAAACATCACAGGAACCGATCCTACCCAATCATAAGCAGCACCAAATAGTCACACATTTGAAAGATCCCCATTGATACACATCTAAATACATGTACTTACAAATTGTCTATTCATCTACACAAACAATATTTATTGCATATGGACTTTAAAAATTAAACCAAACTCTAAAGAAGAAAAATAAATAAATAATGCATACATTTCTCAATTAGAAAACATTCTTTTTGAGTAGGGAACAAAAAAACCACTTACCTCGAACCCTCCCATTAGACCTAATATGAGCATCATCAGGCAAAAACTTTTGAAGAACATCTCGGAGAACAGCCTGTACAAATAAAAATTGGATAATCTAAATGCATGACAGGGAAATTAAAGAAGATGATAGACAGAAAGAAATAGAAGAATGTTGAAATAAAACATACAATATAAGGGTAGAAAATAATTGTATTGCATTACTAGTGACTAGAGTTCATAGGTGTTCATATAGAACTCCAAGACACAAATTCTGCAGTACAAATTATCCTATGTTTTAAGGAATTGAGTAAATCAATCAACAATAAGACAAATAAGGAAGTCAACTCCTCAATCAGAGTCAGTCTGAGACTGTAAACATAAATATTTCAACAAAGAAAAATGGAGAAAATGAGAGAAAGGAGATGGAAGAAATAGAAAGAGAGAGAAGGATAAATAGAACAAGAGGGAAAGATCTATATTCCAAAATAAGATCCGGTTACCAGACATATATGTACATAGGCAATATAACAATAATGTTCTACCAGAATAATGAAAAAAATAAAATAATAACCCAAAACCGTTTATAAGTCAACATTGATTCAAATTTCAATTTCCCCCTTTCCCCCTTTATTTATTCCAAGATTTCTTAAATTAATTTCACATGGTTAAGGTTAATATACAAATGAATGGCATCAATGTAAAACTAAAACTCCAGCCAGTATACACTTTAACTATGTTGATGATTAAGGGTTTTTCTTCAAATCTTAAACTCATGACGTGGTTATGAAACTATTAGTCTGGCATGATTCGTTAATTATTTAAGTCTTGGTGTATATATGTGCTAAGGGGCCCATCCATAGTAACTTAGTAAGACACAACATATGTAAGTGCAATGGCTCATCCTTCAAATGGCAATGAAAGTATGAACTGGATGCTTAATCTCAATATGAATTCAGAAAAATGAAATCAATGAACTTCATCATCAAGATTATCAGGATGAGCTCCTGACATATGGCTGCAATTAGGGATAATCTTTTCTTTAAGTTCACTGATACCCACAAAAATAAATAAATTAAATTTACTTGATCGAGAAGCATCACAAGTCTGCAACTGAAGAAAATGCACGACTACTGAGTTGAGATACAAGAGTAAAGAAATACCCCAAGTCGAAATGCAGTCCCTCTGTTCCGGCAATCTTCAGCCAGTATTTTGGTAGCTTGTAAGGCCTCTTCCATGCTGGCTCCAGAGGCAATCACAGCACAGACAATGGCACCTGCAGAGGAACCGGCTAATGGTGTGGTTTCCTGCACAAATCACACACATTCTACTTCTGAATACAGACCTAGAACCAAAGATAATGACTGTTCACCTTCATAAGGGAATAACAGGCAACTTAAAGGCAAGCAAAAGACAAACGGAATATTTGCAAAATAAAAACAACCATAAAAGAAGCAAACTTTTACGATTCATTACCACAATTAGTGCATATGCAACCAAAGGAACCACTCCAAACCCAATAAAACTTACCTCAATCCAAGAATATTACAAAAGAATCAAAGTTACCTTTAAATTTAGCAAGCACAAACAAGGGTCCTTTATTTGTAGTAAATCAAATATGCTTCTTCGACCCCTCATTGAACAAGTAACAAATGTATCCTTCTCGCATCAATGAACATTGGCAACTGTATATGTGTCATGTAAATATCTATATCTTCCTACCAAATTCTCAATAAAACTCAGACACCCTAATTCCAATTAGATACCAAATTCAGTCTTGGGCAATAAAGCACACAGCTTGAGAACACCAACCATAACCCAAAATTTGAACTGTAAGTATCAATTTAGAGTCTTAAAAATGTTCATTCAAAACTACGTGCATGCAATACATAAACATACACATCAATACATATACAAATTGAAATCTTCCTTTTATTAAAGTGAGTAACATACAAATAGGTATAACTGAAAAGGGAACATTAAATTGGAAAGAAAAACAATTGAGAAACAGCTGACCTTGATATAACCATTTTGAATAAGGAACTGAGCAGCGCCTAGATGATAAGGGAAAAGAAGCCCCGCAGCAGAAAAACTAAAGCCGGGACTAGTAACCACACGCCGTTCTTTCTCAGCCTCCACATCCTTAACGCGCTGCTCCCAAACAACATCTGGCTCAATCTCATCCTCCATCACCTTGCCAATTCTCTCGTCCAAGTAATTCTTCCCAGAGCTCTCAAACATGGCGACCGACGAGGCCGCCTTGCCGTCTGGGCCTCCATTGGGCCGCTTGATAATCCTAGACGCCAAACCCAAGAAGAGCTCGCCCGTGGCCACAGCGAAGGACTTCTTAGGAGAAGGAGGTTCTGGAGATTGAGGAGGCGGGGCCGAGGAGGGGGAGGAAGTTTGGTTGGTCTCGGAGTTGGGGGTTGAGTGAGGGACGGAGGAGGTGCTTAAGGTTTGGGTGCGCAGAGGAATGGTGTACCTGTGGATGAGATTAGGGTTAGGGAAGGGGTGGAGTTGGGGTTGGAAGAGAGCCGAGAAAGAAGCCATGACTGGAGAAGATGAAGGGGAGGCTCCTCTTGGCTTCCTGTTGAAAAGCATCATCATTTTCACGTTTCGTTTTGTCTGGTAACAAATTTTTTTTTAAAATTTTTTCTTTCTTTTTTTAATCAATTATTGCAAAATTAAAAAAGATAAAAAGTTATTTTCACTCTGTTTCTTTGGAACCATCGTCTTGTTTGATACGTGGATTTGCCGCCAGGAAGGAGAGAGGCAGAGGAGGAGAGGAGAGGTCCTAAAACAACTCCACCAATCAATGTTTCTGTATTTTAAGCTACTCTTGTATGAGTAATGCTACACTTATCATATATTTTTATACCGTATGATGTGGCATATCTATATCATATGCCACATCAATAAAATGAATAAAGTGTATTTTAATAAATAAAATAAGAAAAACATAAATTAGTATTTTACATGATGTTGTATGTACACATCAGCTGCCACATCATGTGGTATAAAAAATGTGGTAAGACTAGTATTATTCCTCTTCTATATAATGACAAAAAGTTCAATCAAGAGCTTAAGATTTTCTGCCACCATTGAAAGAGAAATACCAAGAGCTAGTTGGGGTAAGAGTGTCTCCAGTGAGAGGAGAAGTAAACCCACCAGAGATGTAGGGGGTGTATCCAATTCATACTTATAAAGACTTTTTTTAAGTGAGTGACTTTCATAGAGATAACAAATTCTTAAATACTTTCATAGAGTTGATAAAAGTCACTAGTAAATTGGCAAGACTTTTGCTCTTACAATTAGCCTTAAAAAGTATGGAAAAGTTATTCATTTAATAAGCTTTTTAAAAGTCATTAACTTTTTGGATACCATCAAACTTTTAAATACTTTTTAAAAGTTATAACTGAATACCACCAAACTTTTAAATACTTTTTAAAAGTCACAATTGAATATCACTAGACTTTTATATACTCCTTAAAAGTCTGGAAAAGTCTAAATTGAATACCTCCAGACTTTTAAATTCTATAAAGGTCATTAAAAATTTGAATTGGATACACCCTCCATAGAGTTTTTATACCACAAGTTCCAATGGCTATCCATTTGGATATGGAAAATCTCCATTTGGGTGAAAAATGCTAAAAAAGTTGCACATATACATCTAACTTTACATATGCATTTACTTTAGTAGGCTCCAGTTGACAAAAGGAATACAAATGAGACAACTGCCACAACAGAGCAAAAGTGGAAAGGAAAAAGGCCCATGTTTTTGTTTTTATTTTTTATACAAAGCAATATTGAGAGAGCGCGGGAATCGAATTTAGGTACTCGGATGTAGGGGTGAATACTTTTAACTACTTGAACTACAAACTTCTTGTGAGAAAGGCCTAGTTTAAGGACACAAAAAGAACATGTATTTGGGTGTGGTGTAGCTTTGTTGTGGGTGCATTGGCAATTTAGCGTGTTACAAAAGTATCTTGTATATATCCTATTGTTTGTCAAAAATCAAACACGTATTTCCTTTTGTGTTGTTTTTTCATTTTATGTAAGGGAACATATGTGCCCACCACTTTAAACATAAAATGAAAAAACAACATGAAAGGAAATACGTGTGTCCATAAACATAACTATGGTTTTACAAATACAAAGCAAATAAGTAACTATGATTATGGCCATGGACGTATGTAGGGAGTGAGGGTACACCTCTAGTTAAAGTGATGGGTAAAAATATTTTCTTTTATCTAATACTAGTTAATTTGATATAGTTTTTGTTGTTGTCAAAGTTAATTTGATATAGTTTCAAATGTATAATTTTATAATTGTGAAAATAAAAAAAATCTCAATGAGATCTCCAAAAGGAGGACAATATTATATAGTTTTTTTTTTTTTTTTTCATTTACCACTTTAATGGTATTAATTTGTGTATACATCTACAAAAAGAAAAACAATAAATTTAAGACAAAATAAATTAACAAAAAAAAAGACATGGAAATTTTATGCAATTTTTTTTTTACATCTTCCGTGTATACAGAACTGCGGATAGTAAAAGACCACTATTGTAGTAGTTTGACGTATTTACTCATTTAAATAATATTTTGAATTCGAGTTTTAACACCTGTATAATATAGTATGTAAGAGTTTAACATATCCCTTTCAATAACAAAGGTCAAAAAAAAAAAAAAAAAAAAAACTGCGGATCAAAAACACTTCTCTCCCACGTTAGAAAAACACTTCTCTTCTCTTCTCTCCTCTCCTGCTGCTTACGAGTCGACCTGCGAATGTCCATGGACCTTTTCAATTAGCACAATCTCCCAGGTGCTCTTCTCCTCTAGCTCCAGTCTTTTATTCAACTAATAAAGAAGGCTTGGTTCTGATGATTGAGGTTTTGCTTAAAGTTGAAATTAGGGCTGTGATTTGGCGATTTTGTTGAAATTAGAGCTGTCATATTTGGGGATTCGTTGACATTGGGTATGGGTTGTGAAATGCGTTGATAATTTTTCAATCTTCATCTTTATTCGGTGCCCAATGGACCTGTGAACTGTGAAATCCTAAATAAACAAACAGGACTCTGCCAAAATTTCGATGATATTGTTGAATTTAGGGGAAAAAAAAAAGATTATGCAGGTTCAATTTGAAATCTTGGTGCTCCACTGATTCCAAGGATCACATTGAATTTTCGGTGTAGGTGGTGGATCTGGATCTGCCAACCACTTGGAACTGTTGATCAACATGGCTCATGTTGCAACCAATAAAGAGGTAACCTTGGTCAATGTAATGAAACAAGAGCCTAGGATCTGCTTCCAAATTTAAGTGTTGTGTTAAGTACAACTTGGCAGGTTGTGTACTTGTTAAATCATTCAATACTCTGGTGGCTGCTTTCAGGGTCACTCTTATGATGAGAATAATGATGCTCAGAAAATGGTTTTTGATTTGGGTGCGTTTGTTGGGGACTTGACTGTTGAGGAGGATGCAAGCAGGTATGTTTCTTTCTCATTTCTACATTTTATAATATAAAAAAAAAAAAGAAAAAAAGAAGAAGAAGAAAAATATGCACCATGACATAGACAATCATGTGGTGGTGTACTCTCTGCACAATATGCATGTAGGCAGAGCTGTGTTTTCATTTTCTGTGATAAAGAAGCCTGCACAGCAATTGTGTATTTCTATAACTTGTGTGTGGATATTAGGAGGAGAGGTATGCAGATGCGAATTAAATTGCATACTTCAAATTCTTGTGCAACTCAACATGGTATGCTGAGTATGTTGATGGAAAATAGAATAAGTTTTCTAGCATTGCATTAGTCTGAATTATCATCTTGGCAAGTGATTCCAGTGTAACTTTTTCTTCATCCCAGTGATGATATATCGTTAGAAGGACTACAACAAGAACTGGAAGAATGTAAAAATGATGATGTAAGTAGTATGTTTAAGTTCTATGCTCTTTAATACTTCAATTCTTGGTCATGTCGTTTTTCTTTTTATTTGGTTTTTTGTTTGTTGTGCTAAGAAAGAAAGGTTCTTCTCTTTGCTTTGAGGTTTTGAAAATACTAGTCCTGAAAGAAGTTTGTTCTTCAAATGTGCTAAAGTTCATTATTGGTTGCATGGTACAAAGGAGAAACATGATAGAGATTGATATATAGAGTTCGTCCCCTTTTTAAATGACAGTACCCAAATTCAATGTGATATACTTTTATTCCATGATCTCTGTAAATCATGAAATAAAATATTTCTATTCAAGATTTATTTATTTATTGAATGAAGTCCAATTAGTGAGGAGGGAAAGGCAAATTGGAGAGCGCTCTTCTGATGAGGAGGTGAAGAGGGCTGTTTTTCTACTTAGTAAGAAGGCTCTGTGGCCCGATGGGTTTCTCATGGCTTTGTTTTGACAATGCTGGGATGTCATGAAGTGAGATTTGGGTTTCAGGAGTACCTTAAAATGGGTGATAATTGCAATAACCAATGAGACGTTTACTTTTTTCTTTTTCTTTCTTTCTAAAAATAAATGATTAGGCAAGTGTGGATGATTCTAGGCCTATAAGTTTGCTAACCAACTTGTGAAAGAATTACTCAAATACATTAATATTTTCCCATCTATCATCTAATTTGTGTAGTTTTGGATATATCTTCCAGAGGCCATCACTGAAATACAATATTCTTTCTACTATCTACCATCTATTTTAGGTAGTTGCGAACATATTGTCTAAAGGTACGAAACTTCGGGAGTATACAAAGGGGGTTGAGAACAACATACGGCAAGTTGAATTGGACTCGATTCAGGTTAGATTCTTCATCAATGAGAGCCTCTTTACCTTTCTTGTGCTCTAGTTCTTTGTTTCGTGTCTCAAAGATCTATACTTGTAAAAGCACATCTTTTGAAGTTTTTATTTTGTGATAATTAGGATTTTTTTTTTTACTTGAGTAGCCGTTTTTGTGTGCTTATTGTGCGAAACTTAAAATATATTTGTATTCTTCCTGTTGGAAATGTACTGCCTTGAGCTTTGTGATTGCAGTATTTAACTGTTCTCTTTGGTTGTTACGAGTTCTATGCTTTCAAGATGTACTATTTTTTCTACACTGGAATATTTTCTTGGATGCTGTACCTGTAGTGGTCTATGTAAAGCTGATTGTTTTATGATAGAGATTGGAAAAAAGGATCTATAACTTTCTCAATACGTCTTGTTTAATAATTACTTCTCGTTTCCAGCATTAATTTTATATAGATAATGGCAAGGGTTCTGGGAATCATAAGTTTGATGGTTAGGGATCTTGCTTCTTCCTTACTGCAGGATTATATTAAAGAAAGTGATAATCTAGTTTCTCTTCATGATCAAATTCGTGATTGTGACAGCATCTTGTCACAGATGGAAACTCTTCTCAGTGGATTTCAGGTATATTAGTCCCTGCTTCGTTGTTTCATCATCATCACAATTTACGTGCTTTTACTTCTAGTCACCTTATGCCATAACAAACTAGTTTCCCTCAGATACCTACATAACCACTTGTACTTGTTTATTTTTCCCAATTTTTTTGGGATCAATATAGTTTGTATTTATTTTGAAGTAAATAGATGCTTCCGAATGATATTCATTCTCTTTCCTAGTTTCTTTTACTTTGGTTTGTTAATTCCAGTTTCTTGCATCGGGCTTTTCTTTCTTTTTTTTTTAATTTTTTTTTTTATACGAAACAAGAACTTTCATTTATTTTAAAACAAAGTACAAGAATAGAGAACAAGGGGTACATGTCTAAACGATACACAAAACCTGCAACCACACTCTATCTAAAATAGATACAGCAAAACCGTAGAATTGTGAGGGGATTTCTTGCCCACTTCAAATGGAATGTTCTGTTTTCAGATTGTGCCTATCTATAAAATATAAATGCCATTAATACTTCAAGAATTGTTGTCCAGGCAGAGATTGGTTCAATAAGTTCAGACATCAAAATTCTCCAGGAGAAGTCTATGGATATGGGTTTGAAGCTGAAGAATCGCAAGGTATCATTTGGTATCTTCATCCTTATGTAGTACGATGACCTGATAACTCTTTGTTTTTTCCTTATGGTTTACTGCTTTATCCCACACTCCACCCTTTCTTATCTTCGTCCTTATTGTTATTTACACTTCTATTACAATATAGCGTGCCATTACAGCATGCTTAATTAACTATAACTATTTCATTTTGGGTTTTAGTGAATTGAACAACATTAAGGATTTCCAAGGGCTTTTGAAATCTGTTTCAATGTCAATCGTTACTGATTCCAGCATTTGCAACGACTTTGACGACAGAAATGTGATCTAGTTTCCAAGTCCATTAGGCTCCTTGGCTTTCTATTACATTATGCATACGAAGACGCATTTAAAAAATATTTCTTCTGATTCTTATGCATAAAAGTTCTTGGTTCTTTTATAGAAAACAATTCTTATCCATTTTTCTTGTAATGATCAGTTTATGTTAATTTAACAGATGACAGAGTCAAAATTGGCAAAGTTTGTTGAAGACATTATAGTCCCGCCAAAGATGGTAGACATAATTGTCGATGGCGAGGTATATCTTTATCCTTTTCTTTTTAGTACTTCATTTCTCCTTGTAAATGTGATTTGTAATTTTTTTTTTTTTTCCTTCCATCATTAACCATCACTTTAGCAATGTTATTGATGTTGGTTCTATAAATTTGGACTTAGAACCAGCGCACAGTACTAGTTACATGAATCAACCCAAATTGAATTCATTTTTTATAATGTTCTGATTTTGCAAGTGAGTTGTTTCTTGTTGGATGAAGTTGAAACCCTTGTTTTCAGAAAACAGAAGAAGAAGATGCCTCACTAGTTCACTTTTTAATTCATTATACTGGCTTGACTAGTTGTTACAATGTTAATTACATATAATTTCTTTTGTTGTATTTCCTCTTTTTTCCATGGTTAAGTTTGGTTGTTTCTTTTTGCATTTGATAAGAAGTTCCGTTATAATATTTTAGATAAGAATGTTTTATCAGAATCTCAGCTGTATCATATGTTCTTAAGTGAAACTTAATGGCCAGTAATATGTTGCTCTCTAGTTGGCGTATTGAATTTAATATTATATTTTTGTTTTTTCTTTCTCCCATTGTTGTTAACATGTTCAATGTGTAATTGTTATCCAGGTGAATGATGAATATATGAGAACTTTAGAGATTCTTAGTAAGAAGCTCAAGTTCGTAGAAGTGGATCTTATGGTTAAAACTTCAAAAGCTCTAAAAGATGTTCAGCCCGAGCTTGAAAAACTTCGACAGAAAGCAGTTTCCAAGGTTGTTATTAAAGTTGCCCCTTAAACTTGATGATGTTGATCACCTAATTGCTTGTTGCATGTTTTCATATCGTACATCATACCTGATCTATGCCAGCAGTGCAGTAAATGCCCTTTAACATATGCTATATAGGAGTAAAATCTGGTGGTTCTGGGACAAAAAAGGTAATCCTAGCCAGTTAAACATTTGCACATGTGAGTTTGCCACTTCTATATGGATAGGAATCTGTAAATAAGTAGTTTGTCTACTAACTTGTAACTATTTTAATGGAGGGATTTCGTAGTCTCAGGGCCACTAGGTTTTGTTTCAAGGTTTTTAAGTTTAACCCATATTGCATTCCAGGATATTCATAGAAATATAGGATGTATACAAGTCATTGCTTGTCACTTAGTTATTAACTGTTAACATCTGGACAGAGGAAAATAACAAAATTACTGTCATAGTACTGACAGACTGTATGCTGAAAATGTACGTGCTTAGTTGGTTGGTTTGTCCAGTCCAGACACATACTGATAACATATAGCAGATACTGACTATTGTGCTTTTAAAAGAGAAGATACTCATCTTTGTTGGTATTGTCTTAAGTAACAGTGTCTTGAATAATGTTGATTTCTTATGTGATTTTAATAAGTTGCGAAGTCTTAAAACTCCGTCTTTTTTTTGGTTAGAACTAGCTTTGAACCATTGAATATTTAATAAAGTACTTCTGTCTGTATATATCTTTTTGCAGGTGTTTGACTTCATTGTTCAGAAGCTTTATGCGTTGAGAAAACCAAAAACAAATATTCAGATCCTTCAACAGAATGTTCTTTTGAAGTACAAGTGAGTAGTCTGAATAGCATTCTCAATTTTCTGTAAATGGTTTTCGTTAATATCATAATATGCATATTCCACATTTTAGGCAAATGATTGACAATCATTTATGTTGGGTTTTTTCCATACAAATTCATCCATTACCTTAGCTGTGCGTCAATAATTGGAGTGTATGCGAGATTAATTTAAAAATGGTCCACTGGAGTGTGTATGTCTTATGTTTCACATCTGACTAGGAAGTTGCTTGCTGTCTTACCTAGCACAGGTTTAGAACTATATACATAATTTGAAATGTATTCATTTTTTGTTTACTAAACAAATATAAGTTTGTGATGATTAGAACTTAGAATTGGATCTCCATCTTAATCAGATGGAATATAGCTGATCTTGATTTCCATCCAATTAATGGGATGGATCTGCTTTGTGTGGTAGTTGAAAGTTAAATGAGTCAAATTGAAGTTGGATTCAGATCACTGAGCCAATACAGCCCTGTTGCAGAAATTCAGTGTAGCTGCAACAATTCAGGATTTGAAGTCTATTTAGACAGGCTATTAGAGGATTTGCTTGGGAAAAAGTTTTATTGCCTATTATTTTCTTTTATCCACAACTATGTTATTTGGCCCAGACATGGGCTTAGCCAAGTTGGAATCCCCCTTCCTGTAGTTTAGATTAGATTAAAGTAGATTATTGTTTGTATAAAAAATAATGTTATTTGGCAAGAAAAAGGTGTTTCTGGGAAACACTCTGATTAACTTATGAGTTTTATGGTTTGAGAAAATTGACCATGGATCTCTGAAACTGTTTGATTGTCATATGTGTTTGAGTAGGAGAAACTGAATCATACATTTGAAGTGTCACTTTTATGTGCACCCGTCTTCCTGGATCATGTGTAGTGCTAAATGATTGTAGACTGTAGCCATCCTTGAGCTGTTAAGAGAAAAAGCTCAATGATCACATTGTTTCTTATATAAATATAGCATTCAGTCATGTATCGTAATTTATGCCACTAACTAAACATCGAGTTAGTTTGGGGTGCCAGTGCCATTAATTTGAGGTACGTGCATCTATTAGATGGACATCTCTTCATAATTTATTTATTTATTTATTTTTTTCTTCCACGAGATGTGTATAGATATTATTTTCGGACTCTAGCAGTTACACCCATGCTTACTGCTGTGGTTTTGTGTTTTTGCGTTTGGTTCTTTTATTTATTTATTTAATTGATTCCAGTGTGGCAATGTAGGTATGTTGTTTCCTTCCTGAAGGAACATGGCAAGGAGGTATATATTGAGGTTCGTGGAGCATACATTGACACAATGAACAAGGTCAACACTGTAAAACTGATGACCTATCTTTGAATTATGATATAGAAGAACTGGAATATTGCTATTACCATATATAAATAGGCAGCGTCACATCCTCTCTGTTTTCTTCTGTTCTGATTTAGCTCATTTATGGATTAGGTGATTTTTACTTTTTTATTTTATTAATTTATAATACTTTGTTAATAGAAAAGCCCTAGTGCTAGGGTGGGCACTGGTTACAAGCTTTAGAGCCTTCTACTTGCAGGTTCTATCTTGCTTCATCAAAAAAGCTTTATTCACTTTTTATTTATTTTTGTTTGGGTACTGGTTACAAGCTTTGTAGACCTTAAATTTTTTTTTTATAAGTGGAAGCCAAGAAATATTAAAAGACCTTTCTCATTGCTTCATCCAACATTTAAATTACTCATTGCCTTTCTTTCTTTAATTCATTGGACAAAATTCCAATAAACTACTTACATGGGATGTGAAACTCATTCTGGTTAGAGTTTGATAGATAATATCACTTGACACTTAGCAGCCCTGTGAAACTCAGTACCATGATATGCGATCCAAAGGAAGGTGTGGGAGAATGAAGGGAAGTATGTGTTAGGTAAAAGTAGGGTTAAGGGACCAGAAACTAGGTAACCTGGGAAAAATACTCAAAAGCAAAACTATGTGCAGAAAGCTAGAGACTAACCAAGAAAGCATTAGTATGGCCCTTGGAAATTACAAAAAAGTGTACACTCAGCAAGGATATGAAAAATACTAAAGAATGATAAGAAAACAAAATATTCTCAGGATTTCTCATCTTTTTTGGTTTTGCATATAATTAGCCAAGTATAAAATAAAAACTTTGTAACCTTAAATGTTGAATTTAGGCTCCCACTAAATGAGATGATAATATTAGCTATATTAAATTAACCATATGTGAAATTTAGAAAGAATATGCAACTGAATCATGCATGCCTCCAACTAAAGATCCGTTTACTGTGAACTTATTGTTTTTGCACATCCTAGCAAGAAGACAGATTTGTTTGTTTGGATATTGACTGATGGAATCTGCGTCCAAATAATTTTGAGAGAACTTATCAGAGAACAAACTCTCATGTAGATCTTTCCTAAATAGCGAACACAAACTACATCCTTAGTTGATAGATATAATGTTAGAACATCTGGCTTTGACATAGAGATAATGCACTGTAGATACTTATTGTTTTTGCTGTGAACTTATTGTTTTTGCACATCCTAGCAAGAAGACAGATTTGTTTGTTTGGATGTTGACTGATGGAATCTGCATCCAAATAATTGTGAGAGAACTTATTAGAGAACAAACTCTCATGTAGATCTTTCCTAAATAGCGAACACAAACTACATTCTTAGTTGATAGATATAATGTTAGAACATCTGGCTTTGACATAGAGATAATGCACTGTAGATACTTCAAAGTAGTTCCTTAGTGCCTTTGCGGACTTCAAACCTGATATTTTGTTTTGTTCTGCTTCTGCATGCTTATACATTACCTTTTTATAAACTGTTTAAGGTCTTTTCCCACTGTTAGTTAAGATACAGAATTGGCCCTTCCTGTATCATTCTAAGGTTGATAAACAAGCTGGTTGAAAACACCATGAAAGTTGCCTAAACCCTTAATTCCTTGCACTAAGGAAGTACCTCATTTTTAACAATTATTGTAGCCTTCATAGAGGAGTAGGACAATTTATCTAGGCATACTATTGTTAAAATGAGCGTAATTCATATAGTCCATTGGAACTTGTCTTCCCAAAGGAAGAGGTCCCAAGGTTCGAATGCTCCTTCCCTCATTGATAAAAAAGAACAAAAAAATAAAAATAAAGGATAAACAATATAGTATATTGAAGTTAAGTTATATGTTTTTGCAGGTCCTAAGTGCACATTTCCGCGCTTATATTCAGGCACTTGAGAAACTACAGTTGGATATTGCAACATCTAGTGATTTAATTGGTGTTGAGACAAGAAACACTAGTCTCTTTTCAAGAGGAAGGGAACCACTGAAGAACCGGTCTGCTGTCTTTGCTCTTGGAGAGAGGAGAAAAATTTTAAAGGTTGTCTCTGCAACTTATCTGTTAATCAAATTTTTATTGGTGCCCGTGGTAAAACTATCTCCAACCATAATGGAATTGTAATTTATAATGCTGAACGTTTTGGATGAATTTTGCTACTACTCACTTTTTGATGAAACATTAGATTTTAGAACAGCCTGCTATGTTGAAAAAAAGAAGTGCAAGGTGGGAGGGAAGCAAAAGGGGTGCTCTGCTATGTTGAAATCTGTTGTCATAATGAAATTGAGGATACCTTCATCTTTAAATTGTTTGGGCCTTGGGGTACTATTGATATTGAATGTCTTTGATAGGAATTTGTTGGGAGCTTCGAATGAGCATATCTTTTATAGCTTTTGACTGCTTGGAATTTGATTTTAATTGTTTTTCTGGTTCTGGTTGTTATATCATTTCGGAGGTTTTCCTTTCTAAAATCAACTGTCTAAAACATTTCGATAAGGATTGTTATACTTTGTCTTAAAAACCGCTTTTAGATCATTGATTTAGTATAAATGTAATAGAAAATGCTTTACTAATGGGAAACTAGTGTTGGTTTTCTCATAATGGCATCTTGTTTATTTATCTTGTAACATGTCATTTTTGAAAATTTTCTTTTTATCAGGAAATTGAGGAACCTGCATTGATTCCACATATAGCTGAAGCAAGCTCCATGAAGTATCCATACGAGGTCCTCTTCAGGAGCTTGCACAAGCTGCTTATGGATACTGCTACTTCTGAGTAATAGAGTTTGCTCTGCTCCTTGATATTGTTTTCTAGACTCTAGTGAAAGATTGACCATACGGAAACTTGTTTTCACAATTTCCCCTCTTACCTGCAGGTATCATTTCTGTGATGATTTCTTTGGTGAAGAATCCATATTTTATGACATTTTTGCGGGTAAATCTGACATTTTTTTTATATGATCCATTAGCTGATGGTTAACTTATTCCTAATTGCATACTTATTGCAAATACAAAGAGCAGAAAGTTCATTTCTGTGGTCTGCAGCAAATTTTTACGGCATTCTACTGGTGACTGTTAGATTCTGATGGTCACTTTTGCTCTTTTGAAGATTCTCATTGTGCTTTGTTTTGAAGAAAAACAAATGGCTCATTTTGATGACTTCCTGAATGCTTTTTGATGCCAGGCCCATTTTCTGTAATTGATGAACACTTCAACTCAATACTTCCAAATTGTTATGATGCTATTGGTGTGATGCTTATGATTCGTATAATACACCAGCACCAGGTAGCATTCCAGTCGTCTAAGATTGTATTTTATGTATTCAATTTACTCATGTTCTAGTCAACAGTTTCATGACCTCCATATTGTGTGACATGCATATCCTGCTCTGCAGTGACAATTTTTAATGAGGATTCTAAGTTAGAAGCATATTCAAAAGAATCACATGGGTTCCAAAATTAATGTCAACCATGCCGATATCATGTCAGTGCAATGTTATTTCTATACCACTGGTAGTAGTGGAAATGTATCCTAAGCCCTAAACAGAACCGTTTTAGCCATATTTGCCACGCCTTTAGGCTGGCTGTTTGAACAACAAGGGTGAGATCCCATTTAAGGAGGGGACTTTACAATATATGATTATGTATTTATTCTTGCAGCAGATCTAAAAGACAGAACTCAATTGTTTTTGGGGAAAACATTTACTATGACTTTCATATCAAGTAGAATACTTGAATCTAATTAGTTTTCTGAGAGCAGTGAATTATTTTCCATTTTGTTAGATTGGAAGGCAGCTACCAATTAGATCGTTCTCTCGTCTAATTATGAGGCTGATCAGTTTTTGTTTTGTTTTGTTTTGTTTTGATATGTACAATAGAAATGGACTTCTTGCCCATTGCTTGTATAGTTTGAGATTTGCTATTATTTTTTGTAAGTAGTTTGGATTTTCAGTTTCTCTTCTATTTCTCTTGGTTTCTTTCTGATGCGATTGTTATTAGTTCTTAAGATAGACCCATGATATTGTCCTCTTGTGCATGTACTGTGTGGCATATGTCACTTGGCTGTAGATATTGCACGGCAAGCGTTAGACAGTTTATCATTTTAATGATACCGTCAACTTGTGTCATATGGTGCCTTTGCTAGAAGATAATCTATTACTGATATTTTATTTTTAACATCATTTGCAGCTTATTATGTCTCGGCGGCGTATTCCATGCTTGGATTCATACTTGGACAAGGTGATTGTCTGTTTGCTTATCTTATTATCTGCATGTATTTTCTTGTATTCGTAGACAATTGATGATATGTAACTGTTGACTGGAATTTTAACTAAGGAAATAAATTCTGATGGAACTTTTGATTTTTATCTAGGGTACTTTTGGTTTATGTTTTAGCAAAATGGGTCATATTCAAAGCTTGTTGCAGTTTGTCTTGGTCTTTTATACCATAAACACTTGAAAATACAATGCAGTCTGATTTTGAAATATTAACAGGTCAATATCGCTCTATGGCCTCGTTTTAAGATGGTGTTTGACCTGCATTTAAACAGCTTGCGTACTGCAAATGTAAAGACATTGTGGGAAGATGATGTTCATCCTCACTATGTCATGAGGCGTTATGCTGAATTCACAGCTTCACTTATCCACCTGAATGTGGAATATGGAGATGGGCAGGTTAGATATAGAAACTTAAAAAAACTTTTTGCTCATTAAGATTCTTGATCACTTCATGGACTTAAATATCCTAACATGATGTGCAGCTTGAATTAAATTTGGAACGACTGAGAATGGCTATTGACGACTTGCTTATCAAGCTTGCTAAATCATTTCCAAGGCCAAAGCTACAAACCGTGTTTCTGATAAACAACTATGATATGACAATTGCTGTATTAAAGGTAAAATCAGTTTCTTGTTTCTTTTGAAAAAATTGAAAGAAAAAAAAAAAACATTAATGATCTTTATCAGCACTAAGGTGAAATTTAAGGGTATGGCTAAATTTCTTGGACATGCTCAGTTTTATATTTTGCAATTTTTGGCATTTGAATATAGGAGGCTGATCCAGAAGGTGGTAAAATTCAAATGCACTTTGAGGAACTTCTCAAAAGCAACACAGCATTATTTGTTGTAAGTGCCTGGTCCTGCTACCTGTCTTCCAGAAAATGTTTTGGTGAAAACTGAAGAGTGCTTGTTAATCTTGGAATTCTGCAAATGAAGTTCGGATTTCAGCTAAACATTTTATGCTTTCCTAATTCATTTCTGATATTGTTTTTCAGTCTGCTTTTATATTCTTTATAAGCTTTTAAAAATAACATAAATGGAATCATATGAACTAAAAGAATTAGGTTGATTAAAAAGTCAAATGTGCTTATTTAGTGATTGTGCTCTTTCCATTGATAGGAAGACTGACGCCATCTCCTTCCAACCATTGGCTTGACTTGTTTAGTAATGAAAATTATTATTTTCAGAGAAGTTGTCATTGATTTTGGCATAACTTGGACTGGGCGGGTTGATGATTTGCAGCAGTCTTTCCTTGACTATATGCTTTAAGGGGACAAGTTAATTAGTTGTGGTCTATATGGTTTAGTAAATTAAGCAGACAATCAAATGATTTTGGTTTTAGGCTAGTGATTTTAACACTTGTCCTGGACCTCTACCTGTGAATGCACAAAGAATTGTTAAATATTCAATTCGGAGTGCAGCTTGCTAAATAAGAAGTGCTAAAATTGCGATCTATTACCAGCACACTACTCAGTATAAGGAGAACGGGACAAATAATGCAATCTGGGTTGTATAGGGTCTTCTGTCCTTTCTGCCCTTTCGGTATTTTGTTTTAAGTTTTTACCTCTCTCCTTGCAGGAAGAACTACTACTAGAGCACTTTAGTGATTTAATCAAGTTTGTTAAAACCCGAGCCTGTAAGTATATTGATAAATAATGCTGTGGCATCTTATTTTCTTCTAGTTATTTAGATTAATGTAATTATTTGCAATTTACTTATCAGCGGAGGATCCAAGTGCTAGTTCTGAGAAGCCTATAACTGTTGCGGAGGTTGAGCCGCTTGTGAAGGACTTTGGAAGTAGATGGAAAGCTGCAATCGAACTGATGCACAAAGATGTCATAACTTCTTTCAGCAACTTCTTGTGTGGTATGGAGATCTTGAGGGCGGCATTGACTCAGCTGTTGCTTTATTATACTAGGCTCTCAGATTCCATAAAGAGGATTGTTGGTGGGTCTGCACTTAACAAGGATCTAGTGTCGATATCTTCAATCATGTATGAAATTAGGAAATACTCAAGGACTTTCTAAGTTGTTCAGGTTCATATGGGTTGCCTGGTTTTGGATTTTGGACATAGTTGATTTGAAGGGGAAATTCAATATGGAAAACATAATGTACTGATCAAATATCTTCTTGTTGTGCCCGGGAAAGGACGCTGAAGAAAAAGATTCATTCAGTTGCCTTCACTCCGAAGAAAAATATAGTTCAAGTAGTATTCTTTGGAAAGACAATTTTTCTTAGTAGGAAAATGTAGTTCATTCTGCGGCAATGGTGATTCTAATGGTTTGTAATTCTCCTCGCCCGTACCCTCAATGCCAAGCTTTGCATTCTTCAGCCCTGGCTCTTGGGTTGAGGAAAGTAGTTGTGCGTTAGAGTTCTCAGAAGTGGGAAGGTTCCATTGGTCAATGTAATTTTTTGGCAATCCTGTTGTGAAATTCTTGATTGCTTACAACTTTGTTTTGATACCAAAATCCCATTTGTCATACACACATGTACGCAGATTAATAAACTTTGGTTTAGATTAGTAGATGCTAGTTATTTGTATTTTTCAACAAGAGCAGTGGAGGTGTAATTTTCTGTTTTTGTGTAGTACTTTTCATGTTGAACCGTTCGAACACCCCTCTGGTTACAACTCCAGGGTCAAAACTAATACAAAAAATACTACTAGAAGGGTTAAAACGGTTCTATTTAAAGGACTTAAGAATTACCTCCTGCAAGAGAGAGAAGCTTGCCTATGCCCGTTAATGAAACAATCTCATACCTGGTATATCACGTGAGTGGCACATGAACCACATGTGGGACGCCCGTTTCATGGAACAGGTTTTTATAAGTTCTCTCATATTGGAGGACAGGCACAATTAAGCCTATTTGGTAAATAATGTCTATTTATCTTCTAAAATTATAAGTAGCTAATTGCAAGATACACTTGAGTTTGTTATGTCCGACGGTATTTATGCAACACAGCATCTCTCCTGTACCATATATTATTTCAGATTCTCGAAGGTTCAAATACGAGATAGAATTATTGGTCCTCAAAAGCTTAAGTCATCTTTGCAAGGTGCTTGCCGCCTTTGTAAAGTACTGTGTTACTTAACCTTGATAAGCTATTAGTCTAGCAACTATCGTGTTATGTTTCTAATCAGACAATAAGAATCGTTCTCCAGTCTTTAACAAAGAGTCGCACAAACGATGCTCAATTCATATAAGCTTACGGAGTCAGTAGAATAGTTTATACAATTTACAGGAGGCTAGCAAGGCTCACTACTTGAAAGAATTAAAGAAGCTGACTGTGTCATTAAGGGCCTGGATAAAGTCGTCAATATCCTCTACAGTGTTGTAGAAGTGAAGACTCGCACGGGCGCTTGCACTGACTCCTAAATGTCGATGAAGAGGTTGGGCACAATGGTGACCAGATCGGATAGCCACTCCGTGCTGGAATTGCATAAGTTGGCAATGCATCAGCTATTTTATTCATTATCACTTCTATCACAAAGGAAATAAAGCCTTGTTTGTTTTCATACCTGTTGGTCAAGATAAGTTGCTAGATCTGTGGGGTGAATATTGTCGATGTTGAAAGAACAAAGAGCAGCACGGGTGACATGATTTGAGGGGGCAGGACCATAAATGTGAATATTGGGGACTGAACTAAGGCTATCGTATAGGTATTTAGCAAGAAATATCTGCAAAAATAAAATAAAATAAAAATTGCAAACAAGAACGATTACTGTGTAAGGACTACATAAACACGTGATCGTGGCTTAAAATAGAGATCATGTGTTTATGCACACATTCGTGCAAATGAATAGTTGTGAAATTTGGATAATACAATGAACGAAAATCTGTTTCTCTCCTGCCCCACTCTCTTCCCAAAACCTCACTATTTCCATTACCCACCCCAAAACGACAAGGTGCAAACCAAGCAATCCCTTTCAAAATATCTGTCCACGGGCATTGAGTCAAACCTCTAGCCACAATCTTGAGATCCCAGCCATTCTAAGATAAGCTTTACTTCTGATTACAGCATACCAAAGGGAATTTTTCTGTCGGGAATCTCCAAAGCCAGTTCCCAAGCAAAGCCTCATTTCCAAACCACATTCCTTTAAAAATATATATTGACCTCAAATGAAAAACCTTAATTTCAATGGCTGATATTAGCCATTTGGCCAAAATTAAGACTGTTATACGAAGGTCTAATTGTTTAATTAGCTTAATTTCAGGCCTATTGTATGATTAGCTTAACTCTTGTATGATCAATTCAAGGCTAACCTACAGATCAGATTTATGCATTGGTGTCCTAGACAAACAGCCAAGTCTTCTACTGATCAGTCATGCAATACAAATATCTTTTCCACTCTCTTATAGCTTTTCTCTTCAACTATGTACTTGCTACAATAAACCAAAATAAAAGCTCATCCAACAGAAAGTTCTAAAGAATAACAAATGCAAAAGGCAGAAGAGTTCAACTTACCTCATAATCATGTATCTTTTGCATACCAAGTCCTGACAAATAATCAATAGCTGCTCCTAACCCAATTGCTTCCCCAATTGCTGGTGTTCCAGCCTCAAACCTAGTTCAGTTAATGGAGGACAATTACAAAAAGACATCAGCAGATAAGTAGTGTATAATTAATGTGGAAAAACCAATCAAGCCTGAGAAAATAAGAGCACAAATAAAATGCTCTGGCTAAGTCCAACCACACTCATAAAGGGTGATCTGCTTCAACGAAAAGCTAAAAATTACACAGGATAAGGAAAAGCTCAAATTCGATCAAGGACGTGAAACAGGATAAGGACATATCTACCAAAAGACAAGGCGAATTCACCAACCTAGATGGAGGTTCTGCATAGGTGGAATGATCTAGGAATACATCAGATATCATTTCTCCACCACCTAGAAAAAGAGGTAAAACATTATACCGGCAAGTCATTGCCCTTTTAGATATAGATATACAAAACGAAATGAACTTTCAAAACACAACTTATAAATAAGAAATTACCTAAAAATGGAGGCATGGCAGACAAGAGATCACTCTTTCCATACAAGAATCCAACGCCTGTGGGCCCACACATCTGAGGCATGTTTATTCTTTACTTCATATACTTGCCTATAAGGATATTTTAGTACATAAGGCAGTATCCTAACCTTGTGAGAAGAAGCAACAAGAAAGTCAGCATTCAGATTCTGTACATCAACCACCATATGTGGAACACTCTGACAAGCATCTACAAGAACTTTTGCACCAACATCATGAGCACAAAGCACGATATCTTTGATAGGAAAAACAGAACCTGCATGAAAATAATATAAATGCATCAGTACGGTCATGCTATTTATTATGTGTTTCTTTGACACAAAATCTACGGTATTCAATCAACAGCAAAACAAAAGAAATTTACTCAAGTAACAGTTTGATGCATTTGAAAACATTATTAATATATATATATATATATATATCTGGACCTATGGAACTTGTCTCCACCAGATAAGTGTGGCCTGAGCAAAGTTGATACCAAAGCAGCACAGGGATGAATCACATGCACATGAAAGTTTCATGAATCATCTAGTATGGCAAACCTAGAATTCACTTGCAGCACTTACCATCAATGAAATCTAGATAAAGAACGAATATACAAATAGGGGGAGGAAAGGACTACAAATCTATACTTTTTCTACAGTTCATAGCTTATGTTCCTCAGGGAAAGATTGTGGAACATAAGCTATAGGCTGTATAAAAAATCAGGTTGAAATGTAAACCACAGAATCAAGGACTTTTTGTCATGTTTATTTTAGTATAATTCGAAAAATCCATAAAGGGACACCTATTGTATTACATAAATAGAGAAGCACAACCCAGACAACATTCAAAAGTCAATCACAGAATATTTTGCTAACCACAAGAGAAACTTTACTTTTCAATGCATATACAGATAAGGTGCCCCATGTAAAAACCAAACCAACATACTTTTATTACATTTACACACATTGGAGCATATCAATATGACGAGAGCTAGGTCACAGCATCAATAAACACCAAGCTTACCTATCTGCGTTCAGAATTGTATAACCCAAATCAGACGTCTCTATGTTTAACCACATCCTTCTTATTCTTACTAGTGAAGCTGCCAGTATACATAGATAACACTAGAATACCAGAATGGGGCTTTTCTAAATAGAGAATTATTGAAAGTGGCAAGCAGAAAACCCTTTCTTTATCAATTGAAACAGAATAGCTTCAGTAATCAATTGGATCACAATAGCTTCAGTAAACGTTAATGCCACTAAATAATACTTGGCATTGCAGGTTTATTTCCAGTTCAGCATGCTCAATAATTGGCAACAAGTTTTTAATCACCAATACAAACTAATTGTGAACATAATGTGTAAAGAGGAAGAAAAACCCACTGATGGAAAAATAAGGGAAGAAATTCAACAATACAAATGGCTTAAAACAAAGAAACTTACCAAGCACATTTGAGACATGATGAACAACTACAAGCTTTGTTTTCCTTGAAAGCATATCTTTTAAATTGTCCACATCTGGAACTTCATCCCCATTTAATTCCACAAATTTCAAAACAGCGCCGGTCTTTTGAGCTACAAGTTGCCAAGGAACAATTGCACTGTGATGTTCAGCAACTGTAAGTAAGATCTGGAAAAAAATAAAAATAAAAATTATTGAGCAGGAACGGTAGTTGCGTTTAAGATTCAATCAAGAGCAATCTACGGAACAGAAAGATGTTGTCATAAAATCATGTGCAGCTCTTTGAAACAAATCATGGAAGTATGTGGAGATATTAAATGCTAAACTCAGATAACGAAATAAGAGACACCATCACCAAGAACACTGCAATTGTTTATTCCTTTATGAACGGTTGTGGCATGAAGTAATTCTGATGAATAAATTAAAGACAAAATGGAAAAAAATATAGTGAAGTTGTATCTACCTCATCATCTGGTTTTATATTTTGGAGTCCCCATGTGTAAGCAACCAGATTGATGGCTTCAGTAGCATTCCTAGTAAAAACAATTTCTCGGGAGTCCGATGCATTGATAAAGTTGGAAACCTTCTTTCTCGCCAGTTCATATTCTTCTGTTGCCCTTGCACTAAGTTGACAACAAGAGGAAATAATAAGATATAGGCAGGCTAAAAGCATAACTAACTCTAACTTCAAATTTGTCAACGAATTAATTAATAAGTGAATCAGAGTGATATTGACTCAAACAGAATTAGTTATGTTTGGTATTTTACTGTTACTCTAGTCTCTAGTCTGTACCTTAAGTAATGAATCCCACGATGCACGTTTGAATTGTAAGACTCATAGTAATTCTGCAAAGCTCCTATCACAGCAGTAGGCTTTTGGGAAGTTGCAGCATTGTCCAAGTAAACAAGCCTAGACCCATTTACTTCCTGCCATGTTCATGGGGCCATGAGTACTAGTAAGTAAAAAATAATAAATTAATATCTAAGAATTACAGACACAAATTTTTTATTATAATAAATACAGTTATATATGAACAGACCTGATGGAGGATGGGGAAATCGGGTCGGGTCAAGTGACCGAGCGAAAGGGATGCAGGTGGAGCAGACGGGGCCGCCGGGTGGCCTTCTTTAAGAGTTGAAGCGGATATGGAAAAGGGTCGGAAGTTCCGAGTAACGCAGCGGGCAGGGCTTCGTATGATTGGGAAGGAATAGGATGGAAGTTTTACAGCTACTCCTTCCATTGTCATCATCATTTACCCTTTTCTTTTGGTCCTTACGCTCCCTTCAGTTCTGCCAAAAACGTAAACTTTAGCTAATGATAAAGTCTGGGTAATCAAAATTGAAACCCAAAGGCCTAAATTAAACGCAGTTGGAGCAATTCTGCATCCAATACTAAGTCAAATATTTACACAAAAATAACAGCCCTTAATCTATGAGAGAGAGAGAGAGAGAGAGAGAGAGAGAGAGAGAGAGAGAGGTTATCAAAATCCCAAAAAACCAAAGCCAAAAGAGCTGAAATGCAGAGTCTTGAGAACCTTACCCTAAGGAGCTTGAAGGAAGGACCAAGAATTCCAAAGTGAAGCTTTTTCTGAGGTTCAGCCGAAGCCAAAAACGCAGTTGGGTCTCAAAAACCCCTAAAAACTCAGAATTGAAAATCCAATAGAAATTTCTAACGAGTTGTCTCGTTATCACAATCGGGTATAATATCTTTTCTAGCGGGTAAATTGAGAACGCTTGCCACTTAAAACATCGAAGCCATCTGGACCGTTCGTTACATCGTGCGGTCGTTCACGATTTTCCGTATTCAGACCTCACTTAAGTCAATACGGTGTGCGGTTGTGCTTGGATTTTCTCTACACTTTAATTTAGTGTAATTTTTAGACTCTAGCTTGTATAAAGAAATAAGAAATAAAAACTCAATTTTCTCATAGTTTTTTATTTATTTTTAAATTAGCGATAAAATTATTGAGAAGAGGGTGAAAAAAAGAAAAAGAAATATACAATAGCTGAGAAGATTAGGCGATCACATCTATACATAATTGTTTGGTCGTCGAACTAACCAAATAGTCTACATTCTTTCCATCAAAGCATTGAGAAGGAACCAAAACATCTAATAGAGAACCCCATGAAAAATATTATTGACATTCACCAAGTGCGTGGAGCAAGTTCGAATCCCTTTTCGCATAAATTAGATTAATTTAGAATAATTTAGACTATTGCTTATATGAAAGAAAAAAAAAACCATAAATGACATTTTCATAGAAAATGGCTCCCTCCAACGTGGGAATAGAAGAAATCAAACATTTTAATTTTCATTAGCTTGGCCAACCATTTCCAAACAGCAATCACTTCAGCGTAGGAGTTCTTGAAAGAAAAGGGAGAAATGTAACATTCAGAGTAAGGGATAAATTGAAAATAAGTAACTTAGAAATGTCTATGCTGTATAATACAATCTGTACTAAGATTCGTTGAAACCTCTGTTGCGGATAGTATTCGTCACAACACAACACAATATAATCACCTATCAAACGCATGGTGTTAACTAAGCATTTTACAATATATTTCCAGAAAAACAAACTATAAAGTAAAGGTCACGAAACACCTTTAGCATGCAGGACGGCAGGCAAGGCAACTGTGACATGTACAATCTTTCATAAAACACCTATATGACGAGAAATACGAGCGGAAGCCGTGTCCAGGCAAAACTTGCATGTCCATAGTCATGAAGAAACAGAAGAAATAAGGTGATGCTCAGATAGTTACATGCTCTGCAATATGATTGCACATCAGAGAGGAACTCGATAAGACGGATCAACCATTTTCAAGATGAACAAGTTTCCTTTGTCACCCCTTGAGACACTGCCAATAGAAACGAAACATGAATGTTATGAATTGCCGTTCAATGACCGAAACAGTTGTTATTAGATGTAGATGAAAGAAAACCTAGTAACAAATTCAACTCGTGGTGAGTTAAATTTTGAAGAAAAAATCCCGAGGCAGGTCTCATATTCACTTCTTTCAAAATTTCAACTAGCTTTATGCTTTCTATGTTTCAAGGGATATGAAGAATCAACTCCCTCAATAACAAATGTAAATTACAGCTTCCATGAGACTAATACAAATCACAAGTGGGTTTATCCAACCTCCAAAGTTTATCAACCTTTTCCACGATCCAAGGCAGTTGGGGGTCGGACATGTTTCTCCAATATTGCATGCATTCTTATATACTTAACATAAATGCATTATTTCCTTCAGTAGAGAGAACCGTATCAACAAGTTTAGCTCTGTCTGTAGTCCTAAATATTCAGACAAAAAATAAGGTTCTCAAACACTCACCGAAGTTCTTCATCCAAATATGTAATTTCCAGTTCTCCGCGTGCTCTTCCAGGTGCCTTAACAGGTATCTGAAATATAAAACTTATTAAGGGAAAATAATTTGATAATTTTTCATTATTTTATTTTTCATTTTTCTATAAGAGACTGCATCATCACTATGCTTCATAAGAAGTTTGGATAATTCAGTGAAGCATATGTGGCATATCTACCTTTTCCTCCTCTAATAGAATAGCATCAGACTAGATTATAAAATATTTAAAAAAATTGAAAACGTAGACTGTCAGAAATGCTCACAACAATGCATTTTCCCCTCTTTTTTAATCTTTCCTGGGGGCTACAAGACAAAGAAAGGTATTGTTATGCTGAAATTTGCTATAACTAGTTGCTGAAAGGTGATCCAAAATTTCTTTAGGTTATTATATTAGAGCAACGGTTTGTGCACCATCTGATCACTAGCTGATCTTTCATATTTCTGTTATGGTATATCTGAGTCTATTTATTCAATGTCACAATAACAAATTTCTTCATCCTTGGTTGAGATAAGAGATTCAAGCCTTCAGAATAAAGAAAAACCTAAATACTCCATCATGGAGCCTAGATCATAATGTGTGAGTTGCAGTGAGGTATACTTTTCATCCTTCTAACCTAATAGATATAGAGGGCAATTTTCTCCTACATGGTTGCACCAACCAAGAACACATGCGACACAACTCCAACCCTATATCTGACCAGAGTCATAAAATCTCCGAAACTTACTTTATCTACCCTTTACTGTTAGTAGTTTTGTTAATTACAAGTCTAATATTTTTTCAGGTAAAAAAATTTCTTTGATACTTTCATTATTCTACCAATTATGAGAACACTTTCTATATAACACAGACAAGGTCCAAGGTTCCAACAAAAGGGGAAAACTGCACAATTTAAATCATCCAAAAGAGGTTTAATATAACACAATCAGGAACATCAGAATTTAATCTTCGGCTTAATGATCAAATTTTAACATCAAGAATACTTACCAGACCTGCAATTTTGAAATAATCAAATTTTACAGCCACTTTTCTTGCATTCAAAGGCGTCAAATCAGCTGTTACCTACAGAGCATTGATAATAAAAAGTCAGTAAAATAACAGGTCTGGTTTTAACAACATCCTCACTGTTTCTTAACGTGAAAAGAATAAATTATTGATCTGACATCTAAATGGATTTTAGTGATATAAAACACACAAGCACAAGTGCTTCCATCCAATTAGAAAAGAACCTTCAAAGCTGTTAGTACATATTACCATGTTTCCTCTTGAAATTCAAATTTATTGTACATAGAACATATTTTGAAGGATCAATTAAACTCTACACCCTTGTAGTTTGAGAGTAAAAATCTTTCGGTCCTGAAGTTTCAATTTGATTAATTTATACCGTAACATTTGCACATTATAGCAATGTGAACCTTCAGTATAACTTCCACACAAAGACGGATTGGTGGTGACAACATTGCAACCATTTAACCTAACGGGTAGAAAAAGGAATGCAAAAAGTATTCCTGCCTAAAGCACACAGTAGCTGCATGATCAAACATGGAGGAATATTACCCATATTTGCTGCATCCCCTGTTTCTAGCTGATTTATGTATGTTTTAGGGAAATGCATTTTTCATTCCTCTCTACCTTGAAATTAGTGCAAATGATAGCCCTGTGGTAACTAAATCGTCTGCATTAATGTAGAAAGTAAATGCAGGGTTATCATTACTACAATGTATAATGGTAGGGTTGAAACTTGATCATATTAAAAGATCAAGGAAAAAATATGGCGTTCTAATCGAAGGATCATACTTCTTGTCTCAGCCCTATTAGGGTAAGGCCAATTGACCCTATGTTTAATTAGAGCCTACTTGACAAGGTATGTAATAGCTATTGTGGTAGATTAATGTTTCTTTTATATGTGATATATTTTGTCATGAATCCCTTTCAAGAATTTTGGTTCTAGTATTGTTTGGAAAGGCATATGGATGGATAGGGGTAGCAGGAGTAGAGAGGTTCATAATTCTAACAATTTTTTAAGTTAAAGCCACAATTTCTTTTTCTTTTGCCAAAATAATAATAATAATAAAGCAACAAAGTGATATTCATAACAAGTTAATCTCTCTATCAGAAATTTGGTAAATGATAAATTTACAGACGTAGTTAAACAAACAATGAAGGAATGAATTGAACATTACCTGATTGAAAGTTGGCCATGATTCCATATTTTGGGCCCTAAGTGTGTCAGCATTGATTGCTTGGTAATTTACCCTTGATCTCAAAAATTTGGGTCTCTGTCATGATAAACATTTGTCAACTGAGTGCAATTTCTAGGAGCTGTAAAAAAATCTCAAGTATACATTTTTCACATCTTATAAAATGAAAGAGAAAATAGAGATATATCATGATAAAAGAGCAAGCAAAGTATCTTGCATACATACAAGACATTACTAAGATTTTAAAAATTAAAATTTTTTCTAAAAAAAGTTAGAAAAACAAGGAAAGAAACATCGCATCATATATTGCAGTGCTAAACAAAATGAACCCAATCCGGTTAGTTTGGACATTTCTTATTAATAAAAGGAAACTCTCAGTCTCAGTCGCATTTAGAAGCACGAGTACTAATCAAAACGAAGGCACTTGTTTAAGGTACAAAACTATATTAATATTTCTCATTGTGATATCAAGGGTTCTAACAAAGCCCATTGTGAAATGGATGATGTTTTTTTTTTTTTTCTAATTTTTTTTTTTTTTTTTACACTGTCATATGTTTCTAGTCTTTTGGACAGACTTCTAGTCTTGGAAAGACATAAACAATCAAATAGCAATGGAAGTGGAAACTTTAATTGGCGAAAGTAATATAAAAAACCACTATACCTGAGTTTGCAGAATAGACTTTGAAGTAGTGTATATAAGCTCCCATTTTCCATTCAGTAAATCAGATTTGAGTGGCTCCTTTGTTGGGTTAACTGCTTCAAGTTTGCGTGCAATCTATTTAGAAATGAATTGCAAGAAACAAAATGGAAAGATGCACATAGACATCAGAAACTAATGTCTCACAATCCTCTACTGAGACAAAAATGACATATTAGAAATAACCACAGCCAAAAAGCACGTGCTAATACAGGATCATCCTAAAGCGTCATGGACTTACAAACTTTCAAGGTTATGAAGTTGCAAATATAACCAATCCCAATCATCATCTTTTTTTCCGGTGCTCAACTTTTTTCTGGATTGGTTTGATGTATTTGTTCATCTGCAATGACAATTTTCCTAAAATTGCTAAATAGGGCATAGGATCTTATAGTAAGAGCCTTAACCAGTGCAGGATACTAGAGCATTATTTCACACTGTTTGCTACATTTCTTCCTTAACAACCTGGGTTTTTTTAATTTTCAAACCCCAAACAATGTTTTAATAAATTCCCAACAGATATTTCAGTTTCAGATTGCATTTAAGACAAAGAAAAACAAGAGCCCAGAAAACAAATCAAAGCTAAAAAGTAAACAAGGGAATGCAAAAACGGCAAACCAACCTGATCAACTGTTTGCTGGTCCTCTGGAGTGGCATCAGCGCCTCGATCAAGCGATGCAATGGCATCAAGAAGCTCCTCCTTGAGAGTTTTAGCATCTTTGCCTTTGCTCAAAAAAGCAGGAAAGAATGAAACTTTGGCTCTCCATTTGTCAGAGGCTGAAGTGCTCGAGAGTCTGTGAAAGTGAATGGTGTGGGTGGTCGTGGGTTTGGTTGGAAAGCTGAAGGAGGTGAGTGGAGAATGAGAAGGGAGTAGTTTTGGGGTTGAAGGTGAAGAGGAGGATTGGGTGGTTGTGAGGAGCGTAGGTGACAGAGGAGAAGAAGATAAGGCCATACCGCTAATGCTTCCTTGGTCTTTTCTCTCTTTTTTTCGGTCATAAGCTTCCTTGGTCTTTTCAACTCCTCACTCTGCTCAAAAACATTATAAAGGTTTGCAAAAGGGTAAAGCCGGAAAACTGCTTATGGACTGGGATTTTCTATGCTCAATCAGTCGGCAGCAGGCAGTCACTCCACTCAAATTTGTAGTTCTATTCACATCCCTACCTTATCACATTGGACAAATTTTGCATTTCTTAATGCATCCTTATTTTATCTAATTTGTTTAATAAAAACTAAATTAAAAACTTTTTTCTTTCGCTTTTTCTAGCAAATAATGAACCACGTGACAAAACTTCTATAGAAAAAGCCATTTAGGTTAGTGAAAAGTGATTTCACTTGTAGATCGGTAGTCTCAAGTTCGAACTCTCATAATACCTGTGTGTGTGAAAAAACTCTTATTCCCTTTCTAACTTTGGCCAAGGAGGTAAAAAGAAGTCGTGTATAAGATGGAAAAAGGAAGTATAAAGGTAAATAGAAGGCTGAATTACATTTATTTTGGGTGTTTTTGATTGAATTGTCTCTGAATTTGTCCCCAGAGTTTCATTTCGGTCATCTAATTAAATTATTTGCTCAAATGATATTCTAACTCTCTATTTTGGGGCAAATTAATCACATCGTGACATTTTCTGTCAATTTGAATCACGTGAATGACATATACTATAGTTTTTAAGACAAAGAAACAAAAATCACAATCACATTTGAAATGTGAGAAAGAAGCCAGCTTTCCACAATAATATTCTAAATCAAGTACATAAATCTGGCTAGGAAGGTAGCCGACAAACGCAAGTAACAGAATTCTCCACTTATTCAGAAAAAAAAAAAATTCAGAAGAATGTCAAAGTTGGTAAGGTTTACCAAATTGAAGTTGGACTTCAAAATTTACCGCAAATACAATAACCATTTAGCTATAGCTTCATGCAGTACCACCAACTTGCAATAATATTCTAACAAGCAAACTAGCTCTCATTTCATTTTGCTTGTGAGGACCTAAAATGGCTTCTCTCTGTGGTCGCAACTTTCCCTTTCCGGGCAGCGTATTATCCGAATTCTGAAGTGCAACATGCAGTGACTGTTTTGTTCATTCTCAGGCAGCTTATTATCTGAGTTCTGAAGCGCGAGGAACAGATAGTAAGAGACTTTTAATTAAAGAAAAAACAAGGAACAGAAGATTTCTACGTTGCAGGCATGCTATGTGCATGTGCCAGTGAATTCATGTGCATGCTTAGTGTTAGTACTAACAAACTGCAGTAGGTGCTTTTGGGTTTGGTTCATTTGGAGCAACCATCAATGGAGGGGATGTCTGAGCTGCCTCAATGGTGGTGTCGAATGCAGTGCTTGTTACCAGGTGAGCATCCACACCTAAAGCATGAAAATATGTGCTTGTGATGATGATTAATTTTTTCGCTTCAATATTAATCACTAGGTGAGGTGCACCAACAGCCTCTATTGCTCAGACAAAGGAGTAACTGTAGTTATAACATGGCAAGGCTCCACCTCCAGTGACCGCACAGACTTCATCCTTAGCAAACGAGCCTTTGGCCGGATGGTTCAAACTACTGATGCGGCTGTTTCTCTGCTGTCCCTTGGAATGGTCGATATCGAATACAGAAGGTAAGAGCATAATCAAAAAGTGAAAGCAACTTCTGTACCCAAAAAAAAAAAAAAAAAAAACTGAAAGCAACTTTGAGGAAGAAGGAAATTAGCCAATTTCAAAATTCGTGTATTACTTTTTCTTGCAGAGTAGGTGGTATCCCTTCTGATTAATAGTTATTAATCTTGCATAATTAAAACAAACACATAGTTTCCTTTATCTATACTAGCCCCTTGCCAATTGATTTTTTTTATTTTTATTTTTATTTTATTTTTAGTATTAAGAAAAGATAACATAGGTAGTTATGTTCCATAAAAGTAGGACTTATTATTTGATTTTGTTTTTAATTTTAATTTTTTTAATATGAAAAAAGGTGAATTTACTATATTATCCTCATTTAATTAATAATTTCAATTCTTAATTTTTGATTAATAATTTCAATTCTTAATTTTTGAAGTAACCAATGGCATTTTCTGGTATTTTGAATGTTTCACCATTCTCTGCCTTTTGCTTTATATATATATATAGATATATAGCTATTAATTTATGGTTTCTTATTGAGAACAAGGAGGCCGCGATGATCTTGAGAACATGGGAAAATCACCAAATTGTAAATGATTTTATAAACAAAGCACTATGATGGTTTGTAATTAAAAAAGATAATGGGTAGTTGTATTCCACAAAAATAGGATATAATATATGATTTTTCTTTTAATTTTTTTAATATGAAAAAATATGAATTTACCATATTATCCTCATTTAATTAATAATTTCAATTCTTAATTTTGAATTACTAAGGGCATTTTCTGGTATTTTGATTGTTTCACAATTCTCTGCCTTTTGCTTTATATATATAGACAATATGTGCCAATTGGTTTTCATTTTTCATTTTTATTTTCTTTTTAGAATTAAGAATAGATAACATGGGTAATTATGTTCCATAAAAGTAGGACTTATTATTTAATTTTATTTTTAATTTTAATTTTTTTAATATGAAAAAAATGTGAATTTACCATATTATTCTTATTTAATTAATAGTTTCAATTTTTAATGTTTGAATTAACTAAGGGCATTTTTTGGTATTTTGAATATTTCACCATTCTCTACATTTTGCTTTATATATATAGACTAACCTATCCGCACGCGTTTCTGCGCCTGCGGGAGGCTTTTTTTAGAAAATTTTAAATTTATTTTAGAATTAAAAAAGATAATGGATAGTCGTGTTCTATAAAAATATGATTTATTATATGATTTTTCTTTTAATTTTTTTTAATATGAAAAAATATGATTTTACTATAATATTCTCATTTAATTAATAATTTCAATTTTTAATGTTTGAATTAATCAATGACATTTTTTAGTATTTTGAATGTTTCACCATTCTCTCTGTCCTCTACTTTATATATATATATATATATATATAGACACACAAAGCAAGACATCTACGAGAAAAACGAAGAACGCTAAGAGATTGCCAAATCTTATTCCAAAAACCACCCATAAAAAATCCAAGAAAAATAACCAATTGGGTTTGGTTTTTGGGAGTTACCTAACGTAATTGCCAGTCCTGTGTTGGAAGTTGTAGCTTGGAGCTATGAGAAGCTTGGAGCTATCTGCTCTTATAATCAGTCACATTCAGCCATACAAATCTTTTGCACGTGGAGCTTATTGTTTATGCTTTTAAGAGGCCATGAACGCAGCAACCAAGTCGGCTGGGTATGCGCGTCCTCACTTTCTATCTCTCTCTGTCTGTCCCACTTGCCAAATAAGTTTTGCTCTCATACAGTCTCACTGCTGTAAAAACCGTAGTCCCTTTTTGGGCCGAAAAAGTTTCTGCTACTTTCCAAGTTCTGCAAAGATTAACAGACCCACGAACTCAAAGCTCCAATCTTGAAAACCAAGACCCAGTTCAGAAAAGAAGAAAGGAAGAAAGGAAGAAATGCTCTCGAAAATCTCAGTTACCCACTTGAAAGCATCCCCATCTGCATCCACTTCTGGATTTTCATGGCATGGGAATCAGCGTAGGTTTGGATATTGTGCAAGGAATTCTTCACAGTTTAGTAAGCCTCGGTTCAAGATTGTGGGGCAGTCTTTGGGAGATAGATGGAAGCTAAACGAAATTGATGCAAGTGAGTGCCTTTTTGGTTTATTTGTTTATATATATAAAAATTTTCTTTGTTTGGGGGATAGCCGAAGTTTAACTTTGTTTGCATTTATTTGTTGTGCAATACATTTTTCATTAAAAAAAGTAACATTTCTCTTTATTTTCTGGAACAACCTTTCCAATATTATGGGTTTTCTGTGTCTTCGAATGCTCAAATTTATAGTTTGTATTTTCAAGCTAAAGTCTTAAAGTTGCAAAAGGTAGCTATCTTAATTTTTTTTGGTTCGTAATGATGGGCAATTCCTTTCCTGGTTTCTATTGGATTGCATCACACTGTGGCGAAGCTCCATCTTAATCTTTTGTTCTCCTATTCTTGCAAATTCCAAAATATGTATCTTTAACAAGAATTTAGATGTCTTCAATAAATTATAGCTTGGATTCAATGTGTGTGCTCGGAATCTTCTGAGTCTAAGCCAACCAGATAAGTAGAATGAATTTTGGTGTTCTATATGTTTATATTTTGAAAAATAAGTAGAGGATGATGATTTGAATGGGGATTTACAGAAAAATTTCCATTCTTATTTGAGTACCTAGGGACGGAAGGATCCCAAGCTTAGAACAAGAAGAGTAAAGTAATAAATAAGAGTTATATTGGCACATACTGGAAATATCTATCTTTGTTTGGTTAGTATCTCAGTGAAGCCTTTCCCGTTTCCTCTTTTTCAAATCATTCTTTTGCTGTTTGTTGAGGATATGAGTTTGCTAAGCTTTTTTATTATTATTTATTTATGCAATTACAACTTCCATGAATGAATTGTGCCCTGGCAAGATGGAATGAAACAGATATTTGAGGTTTTGGCCTTCTTACCAGATATTCATGGAAAGGAGGGCTCCAAGCCTTAATTTGGTATATGTTGGATGATGTTGGGCCAAGTAGGGACCGTGCTTCATTGGGCATAGTTAAGTTAAGTCAATGACACACTGCTCTTATGTGGCCAAGAGTCTTTTATGTTCAGGTTTCATGTATTGGGTAAACACATAGTTGTATATAAACATTAGTTCAAACTTGAGTGCATGCGTAATCCTATGGTAATTAATATTAGTTCAATGTATGTCTGGGAGTTAATAGATACACTTCTTTCTGGACATGAATGAACTTAAAGTTTTCCCGCACATTTGCTTCTCCATAGGATTTTGTGATGCAATCCAAGTGTAAGCATGATGCGTTTGGTCTCTAGGAGTGATGCCTAGAAACCCACAGGTGTGATGCTAGTAGTTTGTACCATTTTCTTGTTCTCTTCTTGTCCTTTAACTTTGCTTCTGTTATTTCCTTACCAAAAACTTACTGCAATCATCAATTGCTGTGAATTGCAAATTAAATGAACAGTAGCGTTTTTCACGCATTTATCCTCATTGTCCTGCATCAGTATCTTAATTTCTAACTTTCTATGAAGAGTGATTAATGTCGCATGAAGCTTAGCCATAGGATTTCTCACCTTTTCGAGTGGAGTATGCAACATTTGTCCTCATTTTTGTGGTGGAGCTATGGCATGCCTATGCTGTTACTTAACGTCAACCTGTCACTTTCCTGCTGACATTGGAAGAAAACTTGATGCATTCCCAGTCCTTTTATGTACTGGAATTAAAAAATTGTGTTCTTGGTGTTTTTGACGCTCTATCGAGCATGTCTCTCAGGAGTCAAAGGCTTTGTGAACCTTCTGGTTTCAAAAAGTATATTCTAGTGAGTGGTTACTCTTTATCATTGTTCTGTTTTGGAAAATACAATACAGAATATATAAGACTCCCGAATCATCTCAGAATCTGCTAATTTAGACAATGTTAGGGTATGAAAAAGAAAAAAGAAAAAAGGAACAAGAACATGTCTAGAATATGGAAAAAATGAAAGTATAAGAATGAGATGCACCATTACTTTCTTTGTTGGCTAAGCTGGGTGCACCACTACTTTTTAATGCTTACATAACAGTCTCTAGATTTTATGAAACACGTGCCAAAAAATAGTCTCTTTAAAATTGTTTCTAGTGTTGGCTATCTATAACTATTGCATTTTGACAGATGCAGTGCAAGAAAAGTTGAACTCATGGCTACTGAAGACTCAAAACTTTTTAAATGAAGTGACTTCTCCACTGGTAAGAACTGGTCAGACTAGAAAGCCTGTCACCAGAGATGCTTTTGAGACGCAGGATATGGAGGACATATTTATGGCTGAACAGACTATTAATAACAGAACACCAAATGGAGTTCTCTCTTTAGCTGCTATTGTATCTATAGAGCAATTTAGCAGGTGAGTTCATTTGTCAGTTAAGTTATTTTGGCTTAGAGTTATGCGTCTATCTCTTGTCCCATGTGACTTGTTGCAATATGAATTTTATCCTTTGAGATGAACTATTTTGATATTACCACTAACTTTTTCTGTCCACATTATGAAATTTTTTTATTCAAGAAAAGGAATAGATAATTAAAAAGGAACAAGAAATATCCTGTTGCAATGCATCATCAAGCCATAAAACTTCATTAAACTGGCGTCTACTTTGTATATGTGCCAGCCACAGTTGTACTTTCAATTTTCCTGCCTCTATTTACTCTAATAGGGTTTATTCACATCTTGCCCTGAATGAGGTAGGTTTTTAACGCGCAGCTGGATAACATTCCATTTGTTTGGAATTTTCATTACTATGCAAGAGCTTCCTTGGTTTTATATACTTATCAAACTGACATAAGAATTATCATTTGACTCTTTGAAGTTAAGCTCTGCAGGATGAATGGATTGACTGGGCAGAAAATGCAGAGAATATTTAAAGCACTGGTTTCTGAGTCTACATATAATGATGCCCGCAATTTGGTTGAGTATTGCTGCTTTAGGTTTTTGTCAAGAGATAATTCTGATATTCATCCTTCCCTCAAGGTGCGTAGTACTTAGTGCAAGTGAAACTCATATCTCATGATATATTTGTGCACTAAATAAGAATTGGTTTACCCATAAGGTTCTCATATGAGATGTGGATTTTCCTATATTGCTGCAAACTTTGAGACACTTTTCAGTCTGTAGAGGGTGAACGGGATGATTTGTGTTCTTTGTTAGTGGGTTCTTGCTCAGAAGAGTTGCTTATGATTCTCTAACCTTTTCAAAAAACTACAATTTTTGTTATGAAATAGTGTGGTCTTGACTAATATTATCTATGCGCATTGTACTTGCTTTCGTTTGTTTTTATTTTTTGCCCCCTTGTTTCAACTTTTTAGCAAATCTGTAGGCAACACTCTTGCAGTCTAAGCAGTCCATGAACATATTTCTTCCTGTAAGCAAAATTCGTGGATTGTACTATAGTTATGTGTAAACTGGATTTTTCTGTGTGTAGAGTATTTCCTGATAGTTATCTATTGAGTACCATGTTGGCCAAATCTTTGGTCTATGGTTGTAAGAAATGTGCTAATAGTAAACATCTGTGTATTTGTTTTTATTTTTTGTCTCTGTCTTGAACCTAAAACCTGATGTTGTCCTTAGTGCTTCTGAACTTTTTCAGTTCAGTGATTTTGAGTTGAGCCAAAAAAGTTTCTTTTTCTCTTCAGTAAAATTTCAGTTCTAAGATTAGTATCTAGTTTAACTTGTAATTTGGTTCTTGTTTCTGGCCAATGTTGGTGCATCCATAGGAACCTGCGTTCCAAAGACTGATATTTATAACAATGCTTGCTTGGGAGAATCCATATCAAGAAGATCTTGCTAATGGTTCAGAGAAAGCTTCCTTTCAGGTTCATTCTTCGGATCATCTATTTAAATTTTTTAAACCAACCTTTGGAACATAGTGAGTTTTGTATTACTGTCAGGAGTTAGGGGGCAACAGTGGGCTTGGGCCAATTTCTGTATGGAGAAAATTCTGCATATGTCTTTTGCTAGCATTCCTTGTTTAGATTATGGAAAATGTGAATGATGACATTTTCAAAGTTCATCAACCTGCTTGGAGGCTTAGAGAGCAGTTTATCTGATGAAGTTGATGGTGCAATAGTTTCAAAATCTATGTGACATGTACCGAATGTACTCCAGGGGCCCGATATGGTTCTACCTCATCTTGTATATAAGAACACTGCATAGTACGGCATTGGGGGTTTTGGTGATTCCATAATCTCTTGTTTTATATTAGAAGCTAGACATTTACAATTATCACTCTTTTCTTACTGTATTCCTTTTTGGGTTTAATTATGTTGCTGGCAATGTTACATGTCTTCCCTGTTATAATTAGGTTTTTAGTATTTCCCGACTGTTTTACATCTTGCTTCTAAGCAAAACTGTAGAAAGACAATGCAACTGATGATATTTTCTGTCGAAGACTTCAATGATGAGGTCCATTAAATTTCTTCTATTTGGGCTTTAAATGCCAAGGTTTCTTTGTGAAGGCTTCATATTTTTGTCTTCTCTCTCTCTCTCTCTCTCTCTCTCTCATTTCCATCTTGCTATACAAACTCTATAACACTGACAGCTGTCCCCTATGATCTATTTTATCCTTAAAATTCTTACTGTAATTCCTTTGGTTGTACTACACATTGTTCTTCGTAACCACAACAAGATTCCCTTCTGTTGAGAAATTTATGCAAGCCTTTTAAGGTCTGTTTTGTCCCAACCTATATGAGCATGGTAATCAGTCTTGTATAACAATTCAGTCAATTTAGTTTTCTTTTGTCTTTTGATATATCTTAATCTCAACTCTTAAGGTGAGTCATAATTTTTGGGCCTATGTGACGTTCAGTAACTACGGTATGTAGGCATGGACTAAGTCATGCAGTCTACAGATGGTTAGCACTTTGGCTAAAAAGACTAAACGGTGTTCTCTTGGGCCTTACAAATTGTTTTGAAATCATGATTCTAGGGACCACCTTCCCTCTGCCCTGTCTTTTCATTTATAGGTGGTTTCTGTGGAACTGATGCTCAGTTCCATGTTTGTCTTTTTCCTTTGCTAGATGTATTTTCAAATGGTACATACCAAAAAGCCCTGCTTCAATTGAACTAAAACTCATCAAACTTATGTTACAAGGATCACTCAATCTAACAGTCTGCAGAGGACCATGAATACTTGCAATCTATTTCTCTCTTTAATCATTAAGAGAAGGTACATACTGCATGTTGTGAAATAGCTATAACGTTACAAATTTTTATAACTACCTCTTACTGTTTCCACATCTTGAGTAACAATATGAAGGATTTAGTGGATCTTGAGTTATACTCAGGAAAGTAGGATGTATTGGCGATAAGGAACCTAATGACTTTTGTTTGGCCCCTCCAAGGACAGATTTCTTGTTCCTCTACCGCATGTATACATAATGACTTTTTGTTGAACAATTTTTTTTCCTTTCTATTTTCTTAGATTGCATTTTTGAAAGTGGTCAGTTGAAGTAGATTTATTTCCTTCTGCACTACAGAGCAAGCTTGTGAGAGAAGAGGCTTTTGTTCGTGTGGCTCCTGCTATTTCTGGTGTGGCTGATAGGTCAACAGCACATAACCTATTTAAGGCTCTTGCTGGTGATGAACAGGGCATCTCTTTGAGCTTGTGGTTGACTTATGTTGATGAACTTATCAAGTAAGTTTCATTTTTTTTTGTTTTTTACTAACCTTATTTATTTAAATTAAGTCTTCTGATAACTATAACAACTTAAGCAATTGATACCAGTTCGTATTCACGATCATGAACTGCAGATAAATATAATTTTATGTGTATAACCATTGTAAAATCTTTCAGTTAATTTATAAAATGACTTTTGGTTTTTTCCTGAATCTATAAGAGTTGGCTGAAAGAACATAGGGGGTCTCTTTTCTCTCATTAGAACAGGTCTTGAACAAAAGCACCTGGCTTCTATGAATTATACCTCAATTAGGATTTTGGAATCAATTTTCTTCTATGCCTTTAATGAAATCGATAGAAAGAGTTGAAAGTTGTTGATTCTTTACTGATTTGTCGTTGTAGGTTCCTTTAACGATTTGTAACTTGGGCTTTAGAATAGGTTCTAGCTCATGACTCCATGATTGTGGCCTCCCATCACTAACAATGTATATAATGAACAACCTAGTTTGCCATGAGAATTTGTGTCCTCCAATCACTCTAGCCCTGTCAGTGGTGAAGATTCCCTAGTACTCTTCTTAGTCATAATCTAGAAGCCCTGGGGAGTGGCCTAATTGTTTGGTCAAGGGAATCAGAAATACAATTGGTGTTCTTGGCCATGGCCACAGGTATGGCTCAATCAAGACAAATTTGTTCATGAATTTCCTAATTTCCTAATTTTTCTTTTTTATATTTTTAACTTCCATACATGTGTAGGGATGTCTCATGTATTACATTTTCATAATATGTTTATGTGCATTCCTGTTAAATATGTAGAGTAATTATCCTCGATAGGTTCTAGGAAGCTCACCTTGAACTAGTTTTATTTATGCAGGGTTCATGAAGGTAGAAAATCGTATCAGACTCGACAAAGTCCCGACCTTTCTGAGGAGAGAATCTTATGCATTGGATCTAGCAGGAAGCGGCCTGTCCTAAAATGGGAGAACAATATGGCATGGCCGGGAAAAGTTACTTTAACTGATAAAGCAATTTATTTTGAGGTAATTAATCTTTCTATGAGTTCCATATTCTATATTTCCAATTAATCTGAAATTCTTGAATTGGAAATTGAGGGACTACTTTATGTCCATTTCCATATAAGTCCATTAAGTTATTGGTAAATCTAAACTCTATAATCAATCAACATTCATCACTGTAAACAGCTATTGTAAATTTTGCAAGGGCTTTCTAGGAATCAACACTACAGCACACACTTGGAATTAAATTTCTATGCTTTAAGTTTGAAACTATGTTTTGAGTTCTCATTATTAGTTTTGATTTACAAAAAATAAAAACTTCAAAAGCCTTATAGATTTTTTAAGATACAGAAATATCAACAGGTCTTCACACACCTGTGTTGCAGGCAGTTGGCATATCTGGGCAAAAGGATTCTATAAGATTGGATCTTACTAAACATGGGTTACGGGTTGAGAAAGCAAAAGTTGGACCTTTTGGTTCTGATCTATTCGACTCTGCGGTCTCTATATCATATGGTCCCAAGTGAGTAAGCTTCTTTAGAGTGAGACTCAGCATTCTTGTTTTTCTATTCTACAAAGTGCGTAATTACCTATAGTTACATTTAGCTATCTTGCAGTTTTGTATAAAATATGAAAACATTTCTGAATGCTTTTGTTTATAAATATTTGTTTTAAACGTTCAGTTGAAAATTAATTGAAAGTATACTTGTGGCAAAAAAAATTCGAATAGATACTTATATTTTTAAGCTTATAAACAAAATTAGTTAAACTATAAACGACATAAAAATGAAAATACACATTGGTACTCACAAGAAATTAACTACTTTATGTTGAAATGTGAGACCATGCTATTGTTAGAAAGAAAGGAAATGTATACTGAATGATATAAAAAAGTCTAGTTTCATTAGCAGACATCGTAAAAGTCATCTACTAAATAAACTATTTGATATGGTTCCTTCTGAATCTTTTAAGGTTTGAATTCCTGTTAGATCCTTTCATACTTTATGTAATTGTGTAAGCAATTACAGAAAAAGCTCTTTGTAATTTCTCCACAAATGCTTTTTTGTTCAGCCAATGTATTCTTAAAAAACTCTCTCTTTATTTGCTAAATATTTAAATACAGATCAGAAGCATGGGTGCTTGAGTTTGTTGACTTGGGTGGAGAAATGAGGCGAGATGTGTGGCATGCTTTTATTAGTGAAATTATTGCTTTACACAAGTTTATCCGTGACTATGGACCAGAGGAAGTTGATGAATCATTATCTCATGTTTATGGTGCTCACAAAGGGAAGGAAAGAGCTATGACCAGTGCCATTAATAGTATAGCTAGACTACAGGCTCTTCAATTTATGAGGAAGTTACTAGATGATCCCACCAAACTCGTTCAGTTTACATATTTACAGTATGCACCCTATGGTGATATTGTTTCTCAGACTCTAGCAGTGAACTATTGGGGTGGGCCACTTATATCAAAGTTTTTAGAGGTGGACAACCCACCAGCTCAAGGAGCAAGGGCATCTAATGAAATGATTGAGAGCAGTAATCATGTGTTTGATATAGATGGCAGTGTTTACTTGCAGAAGTGGAAGAGATCTCCATGTTGGGCTTCAAGTGCTTCTGCTAGCTTTTGGAAGAGTACTTCAACAAGACAGGGGCTAGTATTAAGTAAAAATCTTGTCGTTGCTGATGCGGCTCTTGTAGAAAGGGCAACAAGAACATGCAAACAAAAATGGCAGGCAGCTGAAACCACTCAAGCCACAATTGATGCTGCAACCCTTAAGGGAATACCCAGTAACATAGATCTATTCAAGGTTGGTTCTTAGATTCATCTCCATGGCTGCACCCTTTACTTGCCATTACTTTATTCACTGCATAATGAACATCATTTTTTCTGGACATCTTGCTTGAAGCAGTTTTGTTTTGCTTTTGAATCGTCAGACTCCTCTTGCTCTGAAGTCTTCCGGGGTTCGCTTTTTCCCCTTGGCATTTTGTTTTTGTGCTGGTGTTTCAATGTAATCACACTGTAGTTTTTATATAATTTGCAATGATCTTGTCTTTTGAAATATCTTCTAGTTTGTTCCAAACATTTTTCTTCACCCATTGTAAACTGATTTATCTTCTTTGAGTAACCAAATACGAATTGAAGTAGTGTTCTCCCCATTCACAATGACTAAAGTTGATATGAACGCTCTTAGTGCTAGTTATTTGTTTCCACTTGAATTAGCCATTCGCTGCTTTTTTATGGATTAATGAGTAGTAATTCTCTCTATCAGATAAGCTTGATTGCAAGGACCTTGATGGGATTAATTTGAAGATGAAGATATCTGAGAACATTCATGAGCACAGTTAACGTGCCTTTCATTTTCCATTTTTTGTTTGGAAAACTAGAGTTTTCCATTTTTGAGCTCATATTATTCAATATCATTTTCAGTAAAACTAGTAACTCAGTACGATAAACGACTAACTTGACATTAACTCCTATATACAATATTAATTGAAATCCAAGAATTGGGTTCATAAATGAAACCCAAAATAATAAGCATTTGTAACGTATATCTCTCCCATGTATTTACATGAATACAGAACTTTTGTTGTTACTCAAAGACTACCATGTTTACTAATTATCTCATCAATATATGTCACAGTTTGAATTATAATGTGATTTCGTTCAACTAATTGTTTTGAGGGCGTCCTCTCTAACAAAAGATTGTTGCATTGTAACTCATTAACATGGTTTCATTAGTTACAGGAAACAGTATGCTGGAAACTATGTTCACTTGATGATTAGATAATTGACATTGTGAAGCTGTAACATATTTTATGTTCAATGGCTTTGCTTTCACTTGACATTTCCTTTGGTTTCTTATTCTTATGTTTGAAGCATAGTGAACAACTAAATAAACAATGTTGGTGCTGCCTTTTCTTTTGTGCAGGAACTTTTGTTTCCTCTGACAATAACTGCAACAAATTTTGAAAAACTTAGGCGCTGGGAGGAGCCGCACTTGACTGTTTCTTTTCTTGCATTTGTGTATACAGTCATTTTCAGGTAGGTCCAATTCTGGAAGAGTTATTGTTGAGAAGAGATCCCTCTCTGGGAATGTAAATCCTTGTGTTGCAATTTATGATGTCCTAGGCCTTTCAACTCATTACCAATGGGTTTTGTGTTAGATGCTCTATCAGAGCATGCAATCCACGTTTAGGCCCATCAGACACACGTGTTCCCACATACCCAATATAAGTTGTCTTAAGTGTATGGCTCAACTCATGCCACACGTTAGGGGTGTGTTGAGAACTTGAGAGTATATACCACATCAGGATTGTAAAGTCTTGCATTGCAATATATAATGTCTTTGCCAATTGGTTTTTGGTTGGAAGTTCTAATTCCTTCAGCTACGGTATATGCTTCCCCTAAAAAGCTGAGAAATGGATATGGTTTTCTTGCTTTTAAAAGAGAGTGATATATATTCTTTACATGACCTTTGGCAAAGGGATGTCTGATGACTATGGTTTTTTAAAATTTTCCTTAAATATATCCTTGTGTCTTGGATATTCAGAGCTTTTCATTTGGTTTTGATTGCAGTTTGAACTTTTTAAGTGTTTTCTTCTAAATGGGGCCCAAGTTCATATAGCCCCTCTGACAATTGATATAACTGATCAATTGCTTATTTCTAAGTATGTTTGAGAACTGAACCTGTTTCTAGCGGTGATGTGATCACTACCAATTTGTTCATATATTCCTCATACTAGGAAATATGAAGGCAATGTTTTTGTCTCCCTTTCCTTTTCTTTATGCAACTATGCATGTTTTTGGGTAATGGTTATTACAATTTATATTACTATATCGTGTGGAGTTTCTTGCTAAGAGTTTTCTTGTAAAATATATAGGGCAGTCTTCTCTATCTAAGAGCTTTCTCTCTCTTTTGAGCTGGGCAATTCATTAATGTGTTGCCCAATTTAGCTACACTTGCTCCATGTCACCTAATATAATTGATCCATGTGTTGTGCTTAGTGTGGCCACACTTCAGGAGACGTCTTGAGTATGTAAAATTCCACATCACTCTTTCTAAATCTTGCCTCTCAGATATAAGTTTTGAATCCCTTCATCCATTGCCAATTAGTTTTGAGTTTGCTACTCTAATTTTGACTTGGTATCGTGTAGTATCTCTTATCATATAAATTCATTGTATGGGTGAAGGGGCAGTCTTTGATAAAACCCTAAACGTATTTTTTAAAGTCTACCTCTTATCTTTCTTCCTTCACCCTAACCAACTATTAGAGTACTCAAATCAACTTGTTTTGTATGCATTCTAAGTGGTACCTCTGAATTTCTACACTGATTTTACTTTGAGCTAATCTCTTGAGATGCTTTGCCAGGAATTTACTCTCATATGCATTCCCAATAGCATTGATGATTTTGGCAGCTGTAATGCTGACACTGAAGGGGCTAAAGGAGCAAGGCCGCCTTGGACGATCATTTGGAAAAGTTACCATCCGTGATCAGCCTCCTTCAAATACCATTGAAAAAATTATAGCCGTAAAAGATGGCATGCGTGATGTGGAAAGTCATTTACAGAATCTGAATGTCACTCTTTTGAAAATACATACAATTATCCTTTCTGGCCAGCCTCAGGTATGTTTTGATTATTTACATTCATGCAATTATGAAACTCGTAACCTGTTTCCTTAAATCTCTCTCTGCTGCTTTGATGTTGTTTAGTGTGACCTTTCAACAAAGCATATTATCACCCAATATATATAAACATATCAGAAGTTCCCCGTGCAGGATTTCCCGTCTTCTACTCAAATTTCTTCGAATTCAGTCCCATTTATTGACACAGTATTTAGGGTATAGAATGGTCGTTAAGAGCTTCGACTTTAGGTTTTAAGTATCAAATTTTGTGCTTGATACTTAAAACCTAAACTCGAAGCGATTAACCAATCCGAGACTAGAAACCTCAAGTCTAGTGTAAATGATGATTTTACAGCCTAAATAATCAGCCATGTCAATAAATGTGATCAAAGTTGAAGCAAAAAGAGTAGAAGTGAGGTTTTCTCAACCCCTCCTGCACAGAGTCGGACTGGTACATGTATAAATTGTGTTTGGGACATAAAATAATGAAATTAGTTCAGTTTTCAGTTTTACTTCAGGCGTATCAGTAACAATCATATTGATTTAAACATTTATCAGATAACCACTGAGGTTGCACTGGTGTTGTTATCTTCTGCAACGATTCTCCTCATATTCCCATTCAAATATGTTCTTGCGTTTCTTATCTTCGATCTGTTCACACGGGAGCTTGAGTTCAGGAGGGAAATGGTTACAAGGTTTATGAATTTCTTGAAGGAGCGCTGGGACACAGTGCCTGCTGCCCCTGTAGTTGTATTACCTTTTGGAAGTGGTGCGCCCATACCAGAACCTGTTAGAAAGGAAAACAAGGACGCATCAAAGTCAGAAAGAAGTCAAAGCAGCAGCAGTTCTGTATAGATTCTTATTGGCATATATGTGGCAGTTTCATAGGTTGAAATTTAGTAATACCTCAGTTATGGAGAAAGAAAACATGACCAAAATGTTCTGATTCCATTATTTGTACAGAAATTGGAAACACATTAAGTGTCAATGTAATCCTTCTTCATTCAACTGGATTGTTTGATTTGATTACTTAATGGCTCTGACTAAGTCAATCCAGAACCTATTCAAGAAAGAAACAAGAGAGTGCACTTAATGCACTGAGGAGGATTTATGTTGTTTGCTCCAGTACATACAGGTTAAGAGAACTGCCAGATTCTAGCTTGTTTGGATCTCATCCAGGTGAAACCTCTATAAGGTATTTTGTTTTGCACTGTTTCCGTTTCCAGTTTGGTAAGTTGCAATGTGGTTATGTTCAGAGAGGTGCATCATGCATTTGCCTTCTCATGCATACATGCATATGCGTATGTACAAACACACGTTCATGGTTGGAGAAAGAGCGACCTATGTAGCAACATGTGTGTACCTTTGCACCCTGCCAGCACGACTGAATCTGGGTTTTCCATATAATTGAATGGTTCCACTAAAATCACAAGCATTTTGCATAGTTTTGCCATTTAAATTGGAAACCCTTTTTTTTTTTTTTTTTTTTTTTTTTTCCGGGGTAGATAATGCTTAAAATGTTTGGCATGGCTGCAACTGTTTTTATTCACATAATGTGGTTGCAAATGTCATAGTAAGCAAAGCTTTTGGTAAATTAGATTTATGCAGCCTGCAAGTTAAGTTCATGATAATACAAAATCATACTAGTAGTACATGTTATTGGGATAGAGTGTGTAAATTAGTGGGAAGGGCATTTGCATGAGCATAATTTATTTTCAGGCATCAGGACCCAATCATGGTTAGTTGTTGCTAGTTTCAATTTTGGAACATTTTGGTTGTTTAGGGTTTGCCATGGAAACTCTGAAATCCAGTCGGATTTTGGTCTATTTGTTTATGCTCATTGTGTTGACAAGTTCTGTATACCCATTTGTTGTAGCAATATAACAAGGTAAAATACATGCACTTGGAAAACTTTGTATTCTCCTTGCACTTGTGAAGTAAGCTCAATAGAAAATACTGGAGGAGGAAATAATGTGAAATAAATACAGCTACAAAGTACGAACGTGGAAAAAGTGTGTAGCGCTGTGAAGAATCTGCTAAAACATAGACTGGAAACTGAGAATCAAGGGGAATGCGAGCATCAATGGCCACCATCTTTGAGAGAGTGCTTTTAATTCCTTTGATCCATTGCAAACAAGCTGCTTATCATGATAAGAGCACACCGTTTGGTTCCTAAGCCCAATTTTGACAAGTTAATTGTTAATGCATCTGATATATCCTATTGACCGTTAGATTTTCATCCGGATTAGAATTCGGTAAGTGCATTAAGGTCAGTGTCAAAGAAAACCCAAAAGTTCATTTGGTTTAAATGTGATCTTACCTTGATGCGCAGAAGGTGACAATGAAGTCTGCACCAGAGCATGTTATAATACTGGTAGGGTCATCATATGCAAAACTATATGCTGCAGGGCAAGCTTGTTTAAAACTCCTTGAATAATTAGTAGGTAGACATGTCTGAGGGTTTCCAAATGTCCCTCTACAGCAGTATTCATCGGTGTTGAACACGTTGCATGCACTCCGGCAAGCAATGACTTTTCCTTCGGCCTTAGCTGCGAGCTCTGACGGGCAGCTCTGCCTCAAGTCCCTATCACAACCAGCAGTGCTGCAATTGCCTTTACCATTGTTAGTAGGTTTAACAATTACAGGCAAATTAAAGCCATCCACCAGGCTAACATCATAGTAATCAATCTCCTGGCCGAGTGTAAATTCGGCAATTGAGGCAGGTGGGCTGCCGGGGCCTGTACAGTTGATGGTGGTGCCGCAGCTACCTGTTTGGCATTTGCCATTGCCATTCTTGTCAAAACTGCAGCCGGTTCGAGCCCATATTCGACCATTCCAGTCACCTGGGGCTGTATAAACTGTAGACTGGCCTTGCTTCAATGTAAAACCACTGCCACTGAAGTTTTCACTGTGTGTTATGCCAGGCCATATTGTCTCCTTGCACTCATTTACTATGGTGAAGGTCTTTGCACTTGCATATAACTTAGCCCCTAACCCACAATTCAACAAAATGGGCAACAAGTTTTGTAAGCCTAAAAGTCCAATAAATTTGCCATTTGAAAAATTACAACTCAAGATTTTTCCTTTTTTGTAATTTTGACTTTGAAATGTAAGCATAAGAATGCTGCATGCTATTATGATGCAAGTGCAAAGTTAAATGTGAATTTTGAAACATACAGCAGGACCAATAACTCAAAAGAAAAAACTAAACTAAACTAGGCAAGAGAAGGGATATATATATTACCGCATGCTATTAGAATGGCGACGAACAAGGATCCAAGTAGGGCATTGGGATGGTAAGCCATCTTTTAGTTCCTCTCTGGTTAGCTCACTGACACTGACAGTACAAGTGTATTTGAAGTGAACTAAGGAAAGAATACGTGTGGAAGAGAGTGAATCCCCAACTAGTGACAGCCCAAAAGGCTTGCTTATTTTGTCATATGATACCTTGCCTCAACTCAATGCTATATACTGGCTTTTTTTTATACAAGCGATACTAAGAAGGGGGGAACCGAACCTAGAACCTCAAGTGCAAAGGTAAATGTTTTTAATCACTTCAGTTACAAGTTCCTTATTTTTCCCTTATGTTTTTTAAATTTCTTTTCCATTGGAAAAAGCCAACTTGAAGCAGGTCTTAGGATCAAAATTTCTCTGGCTATATCCAAAACAATATCACTTTATTAACATATTGTTGTTGTAAGGACCGGCCCTGGGCCTGGGCCGCAACATTATATATATTGTAAATAATATATATATATATATATATATATATATGTACATAGCTCATGCTCATATTAAATAGATTTGAGTGTTTAAAGCCCTAAATAACAATCACTTTAAATCTTTAACAATATAAGGCCCATATTTATAATTTAAACATTATAAAATTATTATTTTTGTAAAACAACAAACATCCAATTAATCCAAACACTTCTTTCAAGAAAAAATATATTTTTTTTTAGAGAACCTCGACGGAACAAGGGAAGCTTTATTGATAAAACGAAGAATTACAACTGGTGGACAAAATATCTAACCCTGACTCAAAGAATCACATAATAAGGTGTCCTGAATAAAATCAAGGAGCACCTCAAATCAAATAAAGTTGTCCACATTATGCAGACCAAATAGAGCAAGTCGGTGTGCAACACCATTTGCTTCCCTATGGGTAAATTGAAAAAGAGAGACAGAAATATGTTTCTGTAGATGCTTTACATCTTCAACAATGATACCAACGTTTGAATAATCATGTCCTGCTCGCTTTACGTAGAGTTGCAACCACCACAGCAGAGTCTCTTTCAAAGATGGGAGATGCAATCCCAAGTGAGAGAGCAAGCGCCACCCCTTCACGAGCCCCATGCATGTTCAGCCGACATCACTTCCCCAACTGATTTCGCCATTGCAGCCACAAAACCTCCATTCTAGCAACAACCCCAACAACCCCTCTACCTGAAGTAGGTGGCTTGACGGTGGTGTTGCCTATCTAATAGCATCCTGCACGCAATTAGTTACTTTGAATAGAGTGTCATTTACCGTAATAAATTCATGCACATATTGTTGAGCAAAAACCACAACATCATGTGGAGATCGTTTACAAAGAAAAAGAGGTCTCATTTTAATTTATGCCCCTAGGTCACCCAAAAGTCCAGCCGACCTTGATTGTAGCATGTTGTGGATCAGAAATCATCTGACATGAAATAGGCTTTAGAATAATGCTCTTAAATCATGCAAATTTGTGACTGGTGGCATAACAACCAGACAAAGATGAGTTTACACAACGTAACAATCACAATATCCAATTAACTATAACTATGTTGACTTGAGAGTATAAGGATTTTAATCCATGGCAATTAATAAAAGAATTGGGTCAATCAGTTGGCCTGGGCCGACAAAGGACAGAGACAGTATAAAAGGGAAATTGTTCATTTGAGCAAGGGCCGACAATCTTTTTCAACAAACAACCTTACACAAACCCTAATTCCTTTCTCAAGACATATAGGTTTTCCAAGGAATTCAAGGCGTACATTAGAATCCTTTGCTTGATTTCTTAGACTCTGAGCCTTCCGTGGCTTGAATCTTCGAGGTTTGATAACAGCTCTGCAAGTTCCGACACTAGTGTCAATTTCCAATTGATCCTTATCATTTTCAAGGTGTTGTTCTCATTTGCAGTGCAGGTTCTGACGCTCTTTTCCGATTGTTACCACATCTTCCAGACCTTTTAAGGCTATTCCGGTGGTTCTGAGGCTTGAAGATTTGGGGTAAACACTATCTTAGAACTTTTGCTTTTGGTTTTTGCTGAGTTCATCAATGACTTCACAAGGTATATGTACCTTCATGTGTTTATGATACGTAGAGAACATGTATTTATGGTACAGAGGATGTGTTTACAATTATTTGGACCGGTTTATTGATGGTTAGCCTGAACTCAGACCAAGCTTTAAATATTCTCACCAAACATTTACAATTCAAGTTTAGCCTTCTTTTTTTAATTCTGTTTTAGTCTATTACATGTGGTATTAGAGCACTCATGTACATTTAAAGGTCTACAACATAATCAAATCATGAACATGATAAACCTTAGTTTTTGCCCCACATGCATTTTCCAATGCTCGATGTTTGATGGTTAATTTGTATTCTAATTACACAATATATTATGTTTAGGGTTATTAGTGTTTTTTTTAGTACAAACGAGGGGTTTACATAAATATTCATTGGATGCATGAATTGGTCCCTTGTTTACAAAGGAGGGATTTATGAATTTTTTGTGTGTGTTTCCTCTCTGTTGGAATATAAATTATTAACTTTTGAGTCTTTAATAGTGTAGATGATGAGATTAATATTCAACCATTTTATAATATAAAATTAAGGACAATTTTGATTGTAATGAATGGATAAATTATTAATCAATATGAAATGATATTATGAAGTGGGCTAAACCGAGTAGTTAGTATTGTATTAACTTATTAACCGGTTAGCGCTTGAGCTCTCCTATTCGAATTGTTTTATAAAATTTTGTGAAGGGCCCCCACTAATGCAAAATTTTGGCTCCGTCATTGGCCCTAGGCATTGTGAGTTGTCTTTGTCAAATTTATTAGAGGGTGGTGGGTGGCCTCTACTGAACAAATAAGCAAAAAATAACTACTTTGAAAAAGAACAATTGGGTGATTTACCGCAACCTTTGTTAAAGATGATGTAGACCTAAAGGGAAGACCCTTGTAGACTTATTCACTACCCCAAAAGAAAAAGGTGAGGAGAGAGGAGGGGAGGAGGGGCAATGACGCTTCTTCTTTGTGCCCGCTCTGTGGAGTTATTCTTTGGGACTCACACAAGGAAGCGACTAGATCAATAGCCGCACTTAACTTTATTGGTCAAGATTTTTAGTTTAATTTCGAGGATAACGTATGATTAATAATGAAACTGTCCTCTTTCAATTTCCAACAAAATTGTAACACATAATTCTTAATTACAAATTACTAGGCTTGTTCAAACGGAGGCCATTTATAAATAATAAAAAAATAAAAAAAGCAAATATAGTATTTGATTGAAAGTTAAACAAATTACGTATTTTAATTTAACGATCTGAACTGTCTATTTTTTAAGTTTTTATTTATAAGTTTTTCTTGCAAAAGATTAGACAAATTAAGTCATCTAATTAGGACTAACAAAATCGACTAATATGGTAAAATACTAAAATGACAAACATTATTAATTGAGTGATCAAATGGTTTCGAATTCAAAGTGATTTTTTACAGAAAAATCTTGGAAGAAATGCTTAAAATATAGATAATTCAGATCATTGAAATAGAATACAAAGTGACCCAATAAGAGTGTTCCTTATTTGAGGCATTCGTCATCTAAAGCCAACTTCTAACAATCGTTTTTTTTAAAACAAAAATATTGCTGTGATTATTATCTTATTGTGGAACTAATAGATGCTATCTTTACCTTAGGACCATTTGGTTAATGCCTAAAAACAAGCATGTAGATGGAGCTCCATGACTTATTAAAGGAATTAGCAGGAAAACAAACAAGAAACGGGATATAGTCAGGACTGATGATGAGGCCGTAAAATCATCAAGGCCATTAGCTGTAGCTGCCTACCCTTCGATCACCAACCAACAACATTTAAGTCGATACCCCTCTGCACTGCAGTCTGATAGATACCCACAAAAACAAAAACAAAAAAAAAAACCATTTTATTGATAATCAACTCATCATTCAATTCAATCGTTGTTTGAAATGGATCTCTGATCCATGCATGTGCTTTTCTGCCAAATTTATGTAACCATATCCCTACCAAATATAATGCAAGTACTCTATTTATGTTTTTCCTTTTAGTCTTTCATCTCTTTATCCAACCCTACTAAATAGTAATCTAAATTAATATATATATATATATATATATAGTTCCCCTTTATTGATGAATTCCTCAAATAATAGGAATACCCTTTAGGGTTCCTTACAATTTTTTTTTTTCAATGATCCAAACCATCTGTTTTTTAAGTCTACATTCATAGATAATCCTTGCAAAAAATTAGACAAATCGGAAACCATATCGACATCCAATTGTGTCCTAAAAATAGTATTAAAATTTCAAAAACTCAATTGAGTGGTCAAATGATATCAGATTCAAGTGATATTTTTGTAGAGATGATCTTTGAATGATTATCTAAAACATAGATGGTTTGGGTTAGTGAAATACAATGTGGAGTAGGCCCGACAAAAGTGTCTCTCAAATAAACTTATTTAAATAATCTCTCAATAGAAGAATGGATGCTCTCTTATATATATATATATATATATATATATATATATATATAATATGTACTGGTTTCAGAGAACAGTCTTCAGAAAGCAAATGAGTAAGAGAGAAGGTTGGAGTGATGGTGGTAGCTAGAGGTAATAAGTGACAGTTATGAACTTATGACTTGGCTAGAGGTAAAAGTGTAGCGATGGATATAATTTTAATTTTATTTATATCTTTTGCTTAATTACAAAAGTAAGTTGCGACGCTAAAAATCGCTTGAAAGAGATGAAAAACGAATGAATATATGCAACACTCACAAACCAAACGTGTGAGATATATTGTTTTTGCACATGGTGAGAGGATCTGAACCTTTGACGCTTGAGTCTTTTACAACTTTCCGTACAAAATTAATTTGGTGGCACTTCTATCTTTTTCTTAATTTATATTTTTTGTCGGATTCTACCTATATATTTTGAAGCATTAATTTTCTTAAAGGACAAGGATATCATAAAGTATTCATTGGACAACAGTGCGATTTTGAGAGTTACGTGCGAAATTTAAGTTAGACATTCACATTATCTAACATGAAAATACTAAAATTAAAATTACCACGAATGAATTGATGTTATAAACAATATAAGTATAATGAGCAAAATTATCTTTCATTAAGACATGCATGGTCTAGTGGTAAGGAGTGTTAATGTTGTATGATTGCTCATGGGTTCACTGATGCTCTGTGCAATCCTCAAAAATTTGGGATCTTGTGTGGTAACACCACCTGCACATCCTCAAAGCCGCCCTTATATATCCATTAGGGATGGAGCTCGAAGAAGTTCTGAGTTTGTGAGGGGAATGACATTGCCTACATTCTGACCCCTGCCCACCAATAAACTCATGGAATAATGAGTGGTGATGGTGTACCGTATATATAGTTAGCAATTATTAAACTCAAAAAGAAAAGAAAAAATAAAGTCCAAGAATTTGGCTCCTCTCTACATGTCTTGGCATTACTTAATGTTTATCCTTGTAGTACTATTATAAATTCATAGATTATATCATCTATATATATCTTTAAGTTTAACTATTACAGATTCATAGATAATATCATGTATCTAACCTTTAATTTGTTTTAATAGAAATTTGACGATACGAATAAATGAACTCGATTCTAATTATTGTAATTAATCTTCTGAGAGGACGTCCTAAATAATATCAAAGGCACTTCAAATCACACAAAACTATTCCTAGTAGTTGCATACCAGCAAAGATTTCAAAGTTAACTTTCAGTTTTGGTTAAAGAAATGTAAAGCAGCAATCACATCACATGTGTTTAATGATATAGCTGGCCATAAGGACCCATTGTTTGAACAATTGATGTCATATATATACGGAACTAGGATTGTATGTGTGGAGGGGCCGAATTAATAACACGAGTTTTTGAAAGTAAAATCCAATCTTACAACAGTAAATAATAGAATAAAAAAAAGACATTGGTCTTGAGTATGGAGCCTTTAATGATGTGGCTGTGCATTCCCTTTTTATTTTGCAATAAACATTTACTATATAATTGTTAATAAAATTATTATGAACTAACGACTATAGGGTTTGCATTTAACCACCTACTAGTAATTGCATTGGGGGGTTATATGGTTTATCCTTCCTCAAAATATGATCCGCAACCCATACTACAGTGTATGGCAGGCCCAGCTTGGCTCTGTCCCCTGTGCGCGCAATTAACACTTGACTTACCACAAAAGGACAGCGTTCCAAGAAAAGGGATGCGTGTCCCTTTGCATCTTATACTTCCAAACCCTCGTATAAACCCAACAAATTAAAACACAAGCCAACGGGTCTAGTCCAGTGAAAAAAGATCAGCGATCTCATGTTTGAATTTTTATGACACTTAAGCACTTTGGCATTGTGTGTGAAAACCCACCTCCCCGTCCTAACTACGACCGGACAAAAAAAAAACAACTTTAAAAAAAAGAAAAAAAAAAAAAGAAGCAAAATGGGGTGTTAACCACTTTCTTAATTCTATACTACTACCTAGGGCAAAGATGATGCTGACAAACAAAATATAGCAACTATATATATACTACTAATATGCCAACAATAATACTAAAATATATGCTTATAACAGAGAAGAGGTCTGTGATTCAACACTTCACTTTTAACTAAAAAAATTATTCAAATATGAAAATTAATAGAAAGCAATTAATTGATGCATTATAAATCAATAACACAAAATACATTCAAGGGAACTACTTGATCTCATCATCATCATGATCACAAATCCTTCTTGGAGCTGCCATAACTCTTAGCATGGAAGTCCATGAACAAAGCCAAAAGAGAAACATAGAAAAAAATATTGAAGCACCATCCCCAGATCCCGCAGCAACCCGACCCGTTAAAGTGATAGATGAGCATCCAAACCAACCCCACGAAGCTTGACATGAACTGAAATATTTGAAACTCGGTGACCCTCCTCTTCCACTTAGGCCTCACCCCAAGCGCAGAGAGCAAGTAGTAGGTGTACATCACCACGTGCACCGTGGCGTTTGCTACGATCACCGCCGGGAACAGAGACTGTGAGGTGTGGAGCCAAATGTAGCACATGACCAGCACCATTGTGTGGTGGTACACATGGAGGAATGTCAGCCGTTGAAAGGACCCACTAAGGATGATCAAGAAGGTGTCCACAAACTCGTAGATTTTGGAGAGGTAGAAGATGTACGCCCAGAAGAAGAGAGGCCCCGTTGGTGGGGTTTTCGGTGGGAAGCAGATGATCCAGAAAGGGTAAGGTGCGTAGGAGAAGATGGAGACCAGGGAACCAACGGCCATGATGAGGGAGAGGAGGAGGAGGTTGAGGTTGTGGAAGGCGGTGATGGGTTTGAGACGGCGGGGTTTGATAATTGGGAGAGGGAGGTGGGAGAGGAGGAAAGTGAAGGTGAGGTAGGCGATGATAGTTAGGGATAGGAAGAGTGGGCTTGAGGCCGGGGTTTCACTAGGGCTCCATGAGAAGTGCAGGATGGCTGGGTGCTTCACAAGCCAATACTGAAAGGTAGTTGAGATGTTGAGGTTCATGTTGAGGTCCATGGGTGATCGGGGAGGCTCAGGCGCCGTTTCTCGGTTGTCAAACGATGGTTTAGGCGACGCCGGAAGGGCCAAACAGGCAAACGGGCAAACGGGAAGGGAGATTCTTGAGAATTTTTTTTAAGTGAAAGCTGTGGGAGAGAAGAGATGGTGTGTGTTGAAGTGCGGGAAGCATAGGACTGGTGTTGGGGATTTCTAAGAAGTCTAAATTTAACCATCTTTGGGTAAAGTGGGGCCCACAAAAGCAGGTAGCAGCTCTGCAAGCTGGCTGCAGTAAAAGAAGTAAAACCCTGAACCAACGCCTATCTCTCATCTGCATTTATTTCTGTGTGAAAAATTAAAAACCCTAACAATAACCAGAATTCTACCCTAATTTTTTAAAGAGAAATGGGCTTGAGGAGGAAGTAGCTAGACTTTTTCAAAGTCTGCGTAATGGATCGACCTTCCATCTTTAATGAGTTTGGAGTCTCAGTTGTTATATGCATTCCATGTTTTGTCAGAAAATCAGGTAGTGGTTGCGTTGGTTGGAACCTGGAGTGAGAGAAACGTTTTGCACATATGAATACAAATTCATGTTACAGATTAATTCATGCACATCTTTTATATGTAAATATATAGTCGTACGTACCTTTTATTTACTTCTACTTTTGTGAAATTTGATTTTAGCCATCGATATCTATTTCTTCTCGTCGTCCTTCTCAAGTTCAGATTTCTGTTGTGCCGCCCATCTATCAGATTCATATCACTCTCACCAATTCAAAGTTACTAACACAAATTCATTACAAAAGTCCAGTCATCAGTCAGTGTCATCACATGCGGCTTGTTCTTCTCAAGTTTAGTCCAATCCAGAAGTCAATATCTTCCACTTCTAGCCTTAGTTCGACGCTTTTTATTTATTCATATGGGGGGTTGATGATCTATGTATGTACTTTTTACCATCAAGATTCAACCCTCGAATTCATCAACTTATATCCTTTTGAACTCCAATTGGGAGGCCCTTCAATCTTGCATGACAAAGTTTATAATCTAGGATGAATAGAGGTGGCAATCAAGTTGTAGTGGATCTTTGTTCGAGTATGTTGTGTCATTAATTTCTGTTTCTAGATGAATATTTAGTCAAAGATTATTAATCGCCGCGTATGTAATTATTTAGGAAATCTATCACCGTGAACGGTGACCATACCAGAGATCGCAACAACATATATATATAATAGCGCAACTCCACTGTCCCGAGTAGACGTATTGACTAAAACCTACCGAGCAGACTATTAAGTCTAAAAGGTCCTAGAAATATGTTCAGTACAACCCGATTGAATGAAATAAACTTCTCAACACCGTTCACCGAGCATTGTGGGTATGATTTGTTATGCCTCTAATGGTCAGGGCTTACTTTATCAAGAAAGGAGGGTGAGAGTGACAGTAGATTTGAGAGCTTGGGGAAGATGACGATTGACTATCTCATAACCCTACATTTAAACCACTTCGTCAACCAAATTTTTAGTGAGGTGTTAGCTGCAAACCACGCAAATGAGTATCATTTTTATGCTCATGTGGACTCCACTAAAAATTAATAGTAAAAAATATAATATTTAAAAACACAAACAAGGACCATGAAATTAAAAGTAATTTTGAGTAAAAACACATGCACCAAAAAAATGGTTTACCCTTCTAAGAAACATATGTGACTCATGATCATTCATGACAATAAAAATCATCTAGATGCTTTGATGCAGACAGATTAGTCCTTTGGTATACTTGGGCTATTGGGATAGACTACATACATGAAGAAAGTGTTCATTCATTTGGAATAAATACTTGTTCATGCATTTTGGGATTATTATCTGGGTTCATGATATAGTTATCTATAATAAATAAGGGGATTTGGTTCATGGTAGGGATATCTCCCTTATATGTATAAATAGTTGTTAGTTTAAGAGCATCTCTAATAGCCTTTTCAATAGCGTTGGAATGTTAAAATGGGTGAGCCACATAATCAATCAAAACCCTCTCCAACAGCCTTGTCAAACTCAAAGCTACAATCTCTTTCTCTCTCTTTAGAACTGATAAGTTGATCTTGGCTATTCAAAACATTTAATTTTACTTTGGAAAAATGAAACCACCTTGAAAATGTAAAATACATGCATTTTTTCTTTTCAACATATGTTCATTTATTTTTTATATTTTTTTTCCATAACATTGCATTAATTGAATTAAAGAGTTTGCTAGGACACAAAATATTCTTAGAATCAACAAAGCTTGGAAAATCTACACTCTCTCCTTATTATGAATATTCTTAGAATTACCAGAGCTTGGAAGTTTATTTCAGCGTGTATCTTTTCGTTTTTCTCAAAGTGCCGCGCTGCATAATGTTTTATACAAAATCAAAATTTGTCTGCAAACGTTCAAATAATTTTTTAATTAATAAATAGCTATGGCATTCTCACGTTTAATAACCGATAAATAGTATTTAATTGTAATATTGTCTGCTTTCCATGGAATAATTAATTTGTTAAACGAATTTTTAGTTATAACATTTACTAATAACTCACTATATCAACTCAAACTGTTGACAAAATTGTTAATCACTTTGAGCTAAAATGGCCTTTTCATTCAATGTACTAAGAAGTGGAAGTGGAAGTGGAAGTGGAGATGATGAGTTTGATTTCATTATTTGTTGTGTGTTTGTGTGTGAGTGAACTATTGACAAGTCAAAAACTTTAAATTCATGCATTCATGAGCCATGAGAGCAGAATGCCAGTAGTAGATGATATAGCTAGCTACCAAAGCTTCAAACTGTTGCTTTCTTTGAATCATATACATAGATATATATAATTAATGAAGGTTGATATGGTTGGTTTGGCATTAAATTTTATCGAAAACATCACAAAATAAAATAAAATATATCATGAGTGGTTTCATTACTAATAACATCGATACACATTTTATATGATTACAATAATTAAATTGGGGACAATATCCGTGTTAGTAATCAGCCATTGGTAGCTAGGTCTACCCTCTAACTTGTATCTTCTTCATATCAATTAAAGGAGACAAGTGGGAGTATGTGTACAATCCATTTGAATGGAGCCCATTATGTGTGACTTCACTTCTCTTCAATGTTTGACCATCACATATGGTTCATGAATTAAGGTTATTGGGCAGCTCCACATTTAAGCTTCTCCATATTAATATTGCTCTGTTGGTAACCAGAAATGTACTTCAGTTTCCAACCACCCTCTCTCTCTCTCTCTCTCTCATCTATATCATCTCTATATGTCCAGGCATTGGTTCCACTTTGGTACTGGGCTAGGTAAGACCTATTTCCATTCCCTTCACCAATTTTTTTGATGGATGGAAGAGGACAACAAGAAGTGGAAAATTGATAGATATGGGCAATGGGGTCTTTTGGCCCCCACCATTTTTTTTTTAAATTTTAATTTTTCCTTTCCTTACTATTGAGTGAATATGCACTTGAATCCAAACAACTCGGAGTTTTTTATTTTAAAAAAAAAAAAAGAAAAAAAAAAAAAAAAAGAGGCAAGGTGTACCATGAAAGGCCCGTATTAAATTTCATAAGTTGGTTATGAAGCTCCCATAATTGAAAATTCAGCGCTCCGCCCCACGACTCAATAATACTGAAGTCACACAAGTAAGCAAAATGAAATTTGCCTAATTTGTTTGGTTTGTAAGGGCATTTTCAACGGAGAAGAAATTAAATCAACAAGACGTTGAACAACTAAATCCTTTCTTCTCTTTTTTACTAATTTGTAAAGTATTATTTTTCTAAATTCATAGAGAAATACTGCAGTTATGACCATTTCCACAATATTTTTTGTTGGGCGAGAAAGAAAAAACTAAAGAAAAGAATGGTACATGAGAAGCCAAGATACAAGGAGAGAAATAAATGAAGGAAAAATGCAACCAACCAATCGCTGCCGTCTAAATAAATGGCATTAAAAATAGCATCATTGCAAGCTTGCAACAACAACTACCACACTCTGATCAAAAAGATCAGGACCCTTTATCCTTTTGACCCATTTTCTTTCTTTTGGCATAACTCCTGACGTGAAAGTCAACGAAAAGAGCCAAAAGAGAGGCATTGAAGACCGCGTTGAAGCACCAGCCCCAAATCCCGGAGCAACCCGACCCGGAGAAATGCAGGTACAGCATCCGACCCGACACCGCGAAGCTGAACAAAAACTGCACGATCTGGCAGTCCGTCACCACCCGCTTCCACTTGGGTCGGATCCCAACCGCACACAGGAAATAGTATCCGTACATGAGCACGTGAACCGACGCGTTGGTCACGAGCGCCACCGGGAACAAGGACTGGCACGTGCGCAGCCACAGGTAGCACATGACCAGCACGGTCGCGTGGTGGTACACGTGGAGGAAGGTCAGCCGTTGGATGGAGCCACTCAGGATGATGAAGAGGGTGTCGAGGAATTCGAGGATTTTTGAGAGGTAGAAGATGTAGGCCCAGAAGAAGTGGGGCCCAGTCGAGTTAATACGGGGTGGGAAGCAGAGGATCCAGTCTAGGCTTGGGGTTTCGGGGGAGAGGATCGAGAGGGTGCATCCAACGGCCATGACGAGGGAGAGGAGGAAGAGGAGGAGGTTGTGGACGGCTGTGATTGGTTTGAGGAGGGCAGGGTTGATGGGGGAGAGAGGGAGGCGGGTGAGGAGGAAGGTGAGAGAGAGGTAGGAGAGGAGAGAGAGAGTGAGGAAGAGCGGGGTGGAGGCTGGGGTTTGGCCTGGAGCCCATGAGAAGTGGAGGATGGATGGGTGGTTGACCAGCCAGTATTGGAGCGTTGACCAAATGGCGTTCATCGTACGCGCTGCCGTGAGTGAGTGGGAGTGAGTTCTGAGTTTGTAGTTGAGATGGGGAGCTATGGGGTCTTCTGCTGAGTTAAGATAAGGTGAGGGAGTGGGAAACTCATTGCTATTGACGATGACTATGTGCTACCAACCTTCTTTTTAGCTTTTTTTTTTAATCTTTTGCTGACATGTGTAATTTCTTTCTCAGTTAAATTCACTGTCGAATTCAATGGTAATTATTATTATTATTATGAATTTTAGAATATTAATTTTAAAGAAAAATTTGTATGAAATTGGAATATTGTTCAATTTTATCTTTTGAATTTTAATTTGATTGTATTTCCCCTTTTCGGTAATTTCCATTATGTAGAATCCACAAGATTACTTTTTAGGAGCATATAGGACAGTCTTGATTAATTTTTTTTTTTTTTTTCCTTTTTAAGTCACAAAGTCTCATGTACTACAAATGTTTTCTACGATATTAAAATTATCGTTTTGAAAAACCATTCAATAGCCTGTTTACAGTTAATATACAAAAATTTAGAATAAATCTTATATTCCAGGAAATTTGGCTCCTTGAGAAATTTATAAAATGGGGTGTAGTGTTGTAGTTCTTTCAAATAAAGTGCTTTTATTGTATAATTGTAGCTAAAAAAAATTGAAAAAGCTTCAAACCTTATAAGTGGATTAAAAAGAGTATTAGTACTTTACTTTCTTTATTTTCATCTTTTTTGTGCACTCACAAGGTTTTTGACAGAAAATCGATTTTTTGGGGGAATTTAAGCACGTCGTCAATTGGATAAGAAAACTAAGACATTGAATATCATTGTGTGAAATTTTGAGAATTTTCTATGAAGCCATTTGTTCTAGAATTTCCAGTCAAGACAGCCTCCCGTCAAAACTGCACTGCTGTGGAGATTCAAGCGTTGGAGACTTTCCCGATTTTTCCAAGCGACGTGTGATATATGCCTGAAAAGCTAAGAGACAGAGCTACAATTCCCATATTTTTCCAGAATTGTTTTAGAAGGTTTAACAACCCCAAAACGTGCGTGAAAGTTAGATGTTAGCTTCCTTTTTTTGTCAGACAGTTAGTTTCCTTTAAGTTGTTTAGGGTTTTGTTTTGTTTTGGTAGGTTTTTCCAGACATTTTTTGAGTAAGTTTATGTTCTATTATACTATATAAGGCCAGTCTACGCTCTCTATACTAGAAGAAGAGAGCTTTAGACACGCCACCATTCGAGGTTCTATTATTTTCCTTCATGTATATTTCTTGTGACTATTGTTGGTTCGTGCACTTATGAGTAATTTAATTTGGAATTTTTTAACATTCTTTTTCAAATGTTCGGTAATCCACATCAAGAGCCTTCATGAAACATATGACACGCTTGTGTTAGATATATATACCAGTGATTTATTGTCTAATTTCCATATTTAAAGATTAGAGGTATACAGAGCTATAATGATTTACTATTTAAGCTTCGCAAAAGAAGCATTACTAGGTTTATTATTTCCAAAGTGAGAAATCTATATAACCCTATTAGATATCTCTCATATTTCAAATTGGTTTTGTTTTCTATTTTTCTTTCCTTGGGATTTCATACTTTGAGTAGAATTCTTATTGCTCATTGAAGTTTTGATCCACACAAGTTTCTGAAGCCAAGCAAAAACTAAGTTTTGAACCAAGTTTTTTTTTTTTTTTTTTTTTTGGTTCTTTCTGGTGTAGGTGTTTCAGCATCCCCATAGAACTCATTGTCGACATACTCTTAAGGCTACCAGTCGAATCTCTAATAAGACGTGGTTGTGTGTGCAAGTCATTGCGTAGTCTCATCTTCGATCCTCGTTTTGTTATGACTCACCTCAACAACACAGTCACAGGCATCAACATGAACATGAACATGAATCTCTTGGTCTCACATAATGACTCTCTTCTTTCGATGTACTGCGAAGGATCCAAGGATGGAGATGGTAGTCATCTCGCAATCAAGAAGGTTGATCATCCTGCAGTAATGGACCCAGATGTGTGTTTGTGTATTTTGGGCTCTTGCAATGACTTGGTATGTCTAGAAATCGGCGACGACAACTCCATTATTATATTATGGAACCCTTGTACTAGAGATACCAAGGTGTTAGCACAACCTCCATATCATTTCCAAGACAAGATGTTTCACGGATTCGGTTATGATTCTTTAACTGAAGATTACAAGATAATGTTGGCCACTGAGGGGCCTTCTGAAGTTATGATGAATGTCTTTTCACTAAAAAGGAATTCATGGAGGACTTATGAATACCTTGCTGATTTGAGAACGACTGATCAGCAGGGTTGCTTCTTAAACGGAGCTCTTCATTGGATAACGTCTGGAACTATCACCTCTCTGGATTTAGCAGATGAGGAATTCAAGGAGATTGTGCCATTACCCTATTGTGGCAACACGGATTATAGCTTCGAGGGAGTTACCAGTGCTCGAAATTGTCTTTATCTGTATAACGACCCGACTGAAGACACAGATTTTTGCATATGGATTATGAAGGAATATGGTGTCAAGGAATCTTGGACTAGAGTCATAAAAATTTCATCAGAGATTTTGGCTCAACAGGTTTTCGTGGAAGTGGATAAACTTGAGCTGAAGGTTGTCTGCATTTTAGAGAATGGTGAAGTTTTGATGGATCATGAAGGAAAGGTCTTGGTATCATATAATCCCAAGACTAGGACATTTAGGAATATTATTAATGGTAAAGAAGATGATGAATTCCAAGCAACTACTTACCTAGAGACTTTAGTTTCGCCGGTAACAGCAGCAGAGGGTGGTGGTGGTGCAAACAATATGTGAACTCAGCCCAATTCCTTTTGCCCTTACTGTTTGTTTCTGGCTTGTTCCTTTTGTTTTCTGCTTCAAAGCCTTAACCTCAAATGTGTGTTGTGTATGCGAAACAATTTTACTTTCCAATCAATAAATAAATAAAAGGCTGTAAATGGGGAGATATATGGAACATCTATCTTTTGCAACAATTAAGGCTCTTTGAATATCAGTGTATGCAAGAAGACTTGCCGAAGTTGGACAATATACTTCAAAACATCAAAAACCATATTTCCTGTTCATTACAATCATAATTGTTCTCGACGAGTTTTCATACTTTTTAATCTTTGCATAGCAACCTCATTAGCTATACTATTAAAAATGTGTTTCTCAATATATGCAACCAAGCAATCATTCATCCATAAATCCACCATTTGATTGCGTAACCGATTTTTCACAATATCCATAACAGAAAATACTCACTCTACACATATATTCGTTTATGCTCTCTGTCTCTTTGAAGTAGTTTTGACCTGGTTGAAATATCATTAGATCTTGGGAGAGGTCTCTAAACATGTTTGTTTTGAAATATCATTGAATGAAGTTACCCAAACAAACGAAGAACATGACCAGAATCTATGTCGAAACATGTTAGCAAGATTATTAGAGGGACGGAAAGAGACAGAGATGATGGATCATGGATCAGTCCACTACAGCCAAGCTTTGAAACTCGTCGCCAGAGATGGCCACTTCCATGACATGTTCAGGGCCAAATTCTCCATCGTTTTCCAGGAACAACTTGAGCAATTTGTTGGAGAAGCCAGTCAACACCGTCAACCCTGGTTGTTTATAAGGTATCAACGGCTTATTCTTGTTGTACTCTGACAAATTCCAATGCACATTCCCGTACCCCTTGTCCTCAAACTTTGACTTTATATCATTATATATATACATCCAGTCATTGACTTCCACAAAACGTTTAAAGCCAGGGTGATTGAACACAAACAACTTCTTGACCATCTGCTCTGGCTTCAAATTCCTCTTCACAGCCTCTTCAAGAATCAAATCAAACATTTCTCTAAAAGCAGTATGATCGCATGTTATCATCCTCCTCCTCAGAGACTCATACTTGTACCTAAGATCGTGGCCGCCTTGTATCAATTCTAGCTGAGGCGAATCTTCATGGTAATTGATCACCTTCCCTTTCCATGGCTCTTGACTCAGTTGAGAAACCAAGAGTCCCATAGCAATCGACACTTCCACGGAGTCCTCACACATGAATTTCGGGTCGACACCGCCGGATAGAACCAAACAATTGTTGAGTATGATTGCCTTGCTTTTTTATGTCCTCCATTGCGTTCCACTGAAGCTCAGCCACCTTCCCGAAATCCCAGTGATGCACATAAGCTATGATCTGGTGTGGAAGCAAGCATCGGCCCGAAGCTTGGACAATACGTCTTATGAGCAGGCGGCTCTATTGGATCACGACATTTGTACCGAGTGCCGCAGGCGTGAGCCAAGGTGGCCAAAACTTCAAAGAGGTGTGACCAAGCTCTACCCTTGTAATCAGCCTCTTCAAGACCTTGGAATTCCGGGTCTGATTCTCAAGGGAAAAGCTCCACAGCAATGCTTCGGAACATCGAAATGGGGCACATGTTTGGGTAGTCAAAATAAGAATATCCGGCCATGCTTATACTCCGGCCGAAGGGATTATCCACTTCAAGGTATATATCAGGATGCTTTAATTTCTGCCGCTTCAATTTTTCAATATCAGACTTAAGAGGTTCTCCACAAACACTGTCGTATAACAACTTATAATGCGGGTCATGCTCGTACCTCTCAAGGAATTCCTGGCCTTCCAGAAGGAAGCACAGCATCTTTGCAAGGAACATGAAATTGCCGAACACCTCCGTGAAAGGTGCCAAGTTAGATATGAAAGTCTTGAGTGTGGCCAATTCATGGACAGGTAGAATGCTTTGTTAAACTTTCGATCTTCATCATCGGAATGGATTGTATTGTTGTAATTCTTTCTAATGAAGTGCTTTTTATTGTATTGTATGAGTGTTGTGCCCTAGCAAATGGGGGTTCTCTCTTGTGGTGGATCTTTTCTTTTGTCATAACAAAGTTCCATTTTGACGAGAAAAAATTGAATAAGTTGGACATAATTCACGCACAACTTTATGATATATATTATAATCTGAACCGTTAATTTTTCAGCAATATGACAAACTAGCACTGCTGTAATTACAAACAGCAATAATTTTTTAAGTCTTCTTCAAAAATGCACGTGTAGCTAAAAGAATCGAAAGCTTCTAATTTACTAAAATTTCGAGATCAGCACAGTAGTACAATACACTTCGTTTGCGATCAAGAGGGAGAAACTATAGAAGGAAAAAAAAAAAATTAGAAATCTTCTCCTTATATCTTGTCATTCAGCAATCCTACGCAAGAGATGCCAGAAATTTCTGCACAACACCTCCTTAGCGCCTCTTGTTTAGTGGTTGTATCTCCCTTGGCAACAAAATTGGACTCTGTTGGTGATTACATTTGACTAAACTACGCTGAACTTGCAGTCACCTTCTTCCGGACAATCCTCTTTCTACGTGTCTTAGGGGTTGATGATTCCCCATCAGCAACGGAGTCAGCATTCCCCTGTTTGATGCCAAGGAGACCGAGCCCAGAAACAATGGCATTCTTCGAAATAAACCATTTTGAAGATGGCCGTTCAAGATTGTCAGAAGGCCTACTGTAAACCTTCAAAAGATCATCAGAGTCAACCAGTGGATCAGCCTCCACCCCAAGCCAAGCCAGCCTTGATCTCTCCCCTACTTGTACATTCAAAAGCCTGTGCACATTCCCAATTAAGAGTCAAAAGAAGAACTCTTAACAGTAGTCGACATATGTGCAGCAATTACCATTTAAAAGCAAGACCTAAGATTTTCTCAATAAAAAGAAAATCCCAGTAGAGTTTTTTTTAATATAAAAAAGAAAAACCCAGTATAGTTAGACCAAGATGGCCTTGGTTTTATGACAGAACCATATCCCTGACATGCAGAGGTAACTACAAAAGTAAATGTCACGGGATGAAATCACACCACAACGCATTTCAAAGTTCAAACTAAGCATTTAATGTTTTGATGACAGCATATATTCGGATTTGGATCTGCCCACTAATTTTATTCAGATTTAGATATCTACAAATTCTTGAGAGGATCACAGAACCAAACAATCTCCATTGCAACTTAAGTCTACCAAGTTTCTCACAACGAGGCAAAGTAAATAGGGACAGAAAGGCAGAATCCCTAAGGGAGTTGCAGTGGAAATAAGTTACAAATGATTGCTACGATTCTGCACTTGGAGGAAAGACATTGACTAGGTATATCCATATATGAGAATTCAACCAATTCCCATGCAAATTAACATCAAAGCAACATATATAAAAGCACTATGCTGGCTCCACCAGGCGCCAGCAAAGCTGATGATGAGAGAACTGAACCATTTTTCATTATGGATTTATACTTTTAGATTATTAAGGAAAACTATGGGAAAAAAGATATGTTTTCAAAATATTAAATGCTTAGATTTAAGTGAATAATAAATGCAAAGGCCAGAGAAAATTGAGAAGGTAGAAAGGGGGAGAGTGGAAAGTAGCTAGCATTCATCAATACTTCAACAAAAAGGTTAACGGAAAACGGTAAGAATGTCTTAAGCATGAAAGGACAACCCTCTAAGTGCGGGGTTACGTTTGTACAAGAAATTTAGCAGTGTAAGCTTTGAATGCAAGTCCCCACATATAATGAAAAGCATACCTTAATGTCGTGCTTAGAAACAGCGCCACTCCAATAACATCAAAATGGTTCATCACAGCTCTGTCAAATCCACACAACAGCTGATATCTCAGGTTTGCATAAAGTCCAAGGAATGCACCATAACCAAGTGCATTTGCTTTCACACTTGGGATAGTCACAGATAACCTGTTGAAAAGTTAAAAATTCAATATGAACTAAATTCTTCAAGCAAGCATAGGAACTACTAAATTAGTTCGACTAATAATAAACAACTGTCTTTTTTATAAGGGGAGGGAGGAGTGAAAATTAATCTCAAAGAAGTTGAAGCATTCTCCCTTCTGCTAATGTTTTGTTTGAGTGGAACCCTTTTACTATTCACAACAAAAACAAACCAAACTACATCATTTAGTCTAAAAAAGAAAAGATTACAGAATCAACAGAGTGTAAATTTTTTAGTTTTGTTTTGGCCAAAGACATTCTGCCAAATCGTAACTATCAAGTATGGAACCGATATTGGTAAATGTAAAAAAACTAAACCAACCTATTATTACAGTAAAACTTCAATACCTCAAAGTATAAAAATTCTTGTATTTACATCACAGTTACAAAGTACGCTTAAACTACAAAACTTCAATTCCCATTGCTACAAACAGTATCCATTAAGACTAAATTTAATGGTTAAGTAATACATGTAACAGAACTCAATTAAAAACACACATAAAAGTAATACACCTAAATAACTGCTGCAATAATATCATCTCGTTACGGGGATGAGAGCAGCACTAAGAAAGATGCAAGAGTATGAAAGGAGAAAGGGGAAAGGAGGAGAGAAAGTTATAACAAATAGTGATATTAATGGATAAGGATATGTAATCCAAATATACATTGCAAATCATCTATATCATAAAGCTATGAATAGCTTTGATGAAATAGCTTAGAACATCAAAGTATACTACGTCTAACAAACAAAGAAAACATACTCCAAACTGATAAGGTCACCAAATCATTAAAAAAATTAAATACTGAGATTTTTATTACGAGGTCACTTGTCATTCAATAAATTAGCAAAGAAACTTATTAAACAAAGTAACTTCTTTTTGGGTCTGATTAAACGAAGTAACTTTAACAAGCATATTATCAGTCCAGTGAACAGCTAACACCTATCTACACTTTCCTATAGAGTATCGAATTATTGTTTAGTTTAAGTGGTTATGGAAAAGAAAAAACAAAACAAACAAATGCAGAAAAGACGGGCAAATCAAAGTATTAGCGATAAAGTCAACCAAAGACAAAGTATTAGGGTTAAAGTGGTATAAATTATTTCATCAGAAATTGTACTGGTTGAGGAAAAAAACAAAACATAAAAATAAAAGAAGCAAAGACAGACAAACACAAAGTTTTAGGGTGTAAAAGTGGTATAAATTAATTTATCAGCAATTGGTAAAATTTTATCAAAGGGAATCAGTGTTCTATGAAGAAACGATAGGACTCATGGTTCTTTAACGGAAAAGTAAGACAAATTCCTTCTTTCACTTCTTCTCCATTTCTAATATGAGCCCAATATAGAAAACAAAAACATGTCAGCAATACACTGCTCACCTTCCCTCTTTTTTATGGGCCAAAAAATTTGATAAAGAACCTTGCACAGCTCCAGCTGTTAGTCCAACCATACACAACTCAGCAGCCTTGTAGAAGAACGAGTGAACTCTCTTTTGCAAGTCAAATTCCCTCAGTGGGTAGCTCTTCTCAAATATATTGTTGGGGAGCTTTTGTAATGTATTTTGCAAATCAAACTTGAATGTGTTCCCATATGAACGACAAGGAGCAAGTGACCAAACAACAATAGCATTGCATGCTGTTACTGTGAGCACATTTATAAGCGCCAAATCCCATTCTTGCTTTATCCTATTCTCAAAGTAAAGAAACATCAATGAGTCCAATATTTAAAGGGCTTCAGAAAAATTTGATGCTTCTGTCATAATATGAACACACCTGCCCTTACGATTCTTTAACTCCCACCAAACTGAGGAACCAATTGTTGCAGCCTGCTCTAAAAGAAACCTATATAAGAAAGCGGGATCTGCAAGCATTCTGCACAACAAATTATATTACACATCAAATTAAGGAAACAAATCACCATTTTATGTTTATTAGAGAATTCAACGGACACCAAAACATAACCCTCATTCAGTTGTAGAAAGCATTACAGGAAGGGAGGACATATAAAAGCATTGCCACTGAATTACGAAAACATATAAATTATTACATCATAAAATCAGTAAGTTATGTTTTCTATTTATTTATCTATATATGGCTCCTCGTCTTTTGTCGTTTCATATCTTATTTTTCAGACTTATTCACTAACTTCCTCTGTTGTCTCTTCATTTTTGTTGTGTTCCCAATCTTGGTCTTCACAGGAAAAACTCTTGGTGGATTGGTACATGTTTCAGTTTGCTTGCAAGTGTTCAACGAGAACCTTATTGAAACTGCTCTTTTGGTTACATTTGGCTGCTGGGCTACTTAAATGTCGTTTGGTTGCTCCTTAATTAATAGTTGACCGTTGATTACTCATGTTGGGTCACTAAATTAGATTAGATTCAATTGTTTTGATTGTTCAAGTTAGAGTAGGAGTTTGTTGGTCAACTATATTTATGCCCGCAAATTTAAAAGTAAGAGGAGTCATAATGGGCTCTAAAAGAATAAATACAAGGTATTTGGACGAGATTTTTTGCAGGGATGCTATGAAAAATGCAATCGATGATGGGAAATTTTTTTAGAATTTTCTGAAATATATATTTTTTTCAGGCCCATTGTGGAAGCACTTTATATCGAACTTAGAGTTTAAAAATGACACATGATCGCTTCATGTTTTTGAGGCACATGATGCCATCAGATTTCCAGGCATATGATGCCTAAGTTATTGAAGCAGACTGGTAATATATCTAGTTTTTACAAGGGAAAACACCAAATCCAAAAGCTAGACACTTCTGTTCAAAATGTGTGATAAATTTGCAAGGGAGTATTGACCATGTTGAAGATCATATACAGAGAAATTCAAGGTGGTATGACACAGCATTTAAGGCAGCATAAGCACAAATCCAGTTTACTTTAGTTTCTTTTATATTTTGAAGTGTGGAGAATAAAAAATAATTAGGATTATGAGAATACTGGTTTCCTTTGTTAATAGCTAGTTCGCTTTGGTGATCAGCATTGGTCTTTAATAAATCCATTTAGGGTCATGATTTATGTAAGTAAAACCCTTTAAGAATTATGATTAATCTATTTCAACCTGTCGCTATTTCCTTAAACACTACCCAAAAAATATGATTTATTTCAACAATATAACAAGACAGTTCCCCACTTATACGGATCATAGAGAATTGATTTCTTAATAGCCTGCTAACTCCTACGCTATCAAGCATTGATGCCATCACAATGTCTTGAGGTATGCAAATAAAGTTTTCTGCACATTTCTACTACCCCTTCCTACCATAAAAAAATTTAAAAAAAAAACTTTGTGTATGGAAACATTAATTGGTATGACATTGAGAATCTAACATGCCAACATTAATCAAACAAGGAAAAATGCTAATGATATTATCACTCAGAACAGTCCAAAAGCTACTTATTGGCAAAAGGGATAAACTTGAGACTTAAGGAATAGCTCGAGAAATAAATAAACTTACCTGCCAATGAATGCCCTTGATATTCCATCAGGAAGTGCACGAGAAATAAACCTAGTAGTGGTTGGCCTGGCATTGGTTGCTAAGAATTTAACCATTTGAGCGGAGCTGATCAGTCCCTGGAGGCAATATTTCAGTTAATTAGCCAATAGTGTTTCTTTTTCTTTTCTTTTTCTTTTCTTTTCTTTGTTTTTTTTTTTTTAAAAAAAATTTGGGGGGGTTTGTAGTATCTAGCTTAGAGATTTCAGACAAAATGTGATATCAAAAGTACTGCACCATTTCATAAGCTTGCCGGAACCCAGCAGGTAAATCCATCATTGTCTTCTGCCACTCATTCAATACTGCATCTACAAATTTTCGATCAAACAGCTGGAGAAAATATCACAAAGCATCAATACATCTATACATTACAAATTAACATCAGCATAGAGAAAGAAAAAAATTTCAACAAATAAGCAATATTGTTTATGTGCATAAATTCCTAACCTCTTCAAGAAACATCCGTCTTCTAAACAGACCACCTTCATCACCCTCATCACCATCATCGAAGTCATCAAAATAATCATCATCATCACCGTCATCGTCACCTCCATCACCACCACCATTATTTATCCTCTTTCCAATATCTCCACCACCTCCCCCAATTGCAGTCTGCAATTTCAATTATTAGGATTTTAACAAAATACTGAACAGAATAAAGGGAAGTAAATGAAACATTCCAATTTATATGGCCAGAATTGCTTAATGAAAGCAGAGGCCTGAGTACTCAGACAATTGTCTAATGCAGTATCGCATGAATGGTTAGAAAGAGTTTTCCATTTTGCAGACCTATGCCTTAGATCAACCATTATTAGGGTACAAGGACTAATTTGATGGTCAATACCAAGGACAAAAATATTGATGCCTTATAACTGTTTCTTTCTTTCTTTCTTTCCGTTGCATTCAAGAACTTTCACTTATTGCCTTAATTAAATTTCTTCTTTCCTTAGTTTATAACTATTATCATAATACTAATGGGTAGCTAATACAACATTTACATTGAAGTTTCAGATGTCAAAATTCCCCGGCAATTATTGAAAGTAATGAGCTAGATTGAAAGTTAAAAATTACAAAATTCAATAAGAAAATATCACTCACACATACAGAAATTGGAATCTTGGCAGTCGGTGTAACTATTGGTGTAGTTTCAGAAAAGATAAGTATGGTTTATTTGTTGTCTATTCAGATTACTATATAAATAGGTCACTCTTGATACTTAAATCCATACCTATTGATATTGAGAATATAAGATTAAAGTCTGTTATTAAAGTTCAAGTAGACATACATTTTGGTTCTGTTTTCTTTTCTCCTATGTTCTTTCTCGATTCTAAAGTATACATATACACTAAACTCCCTTTAAAAATTCTGCATAAATTTTGATGTCAGTTTCAGCATACATTCAATCTTTGCATCCGACTTATATTTTTTAATTAAAAAAAACATTACAACCCATGAATTACAATATCATAAGAAATTAAAATAGAGCTAGTTCTTTTCTCAAAACCAAACAAACCACATGTTGGTAGATCACTGTTGGTGATATTTGTAGAGAACTCATCATAGTTAGCTTTCCTATGCATCCTCTATATCTTCTTTGAAGTCAAAAATTTAATAAATTTCTACTCTCATAATCAATATAGTGTGAAATCTAATGCATTTTCACACACAAGAATGACAAAGATGATAAAAATTCTAACCCGAAGGAAAAAACCAGAATCCTGGAAGAATTGAATCATTTCAATCGATCAGTTAGCAACTTAGCACAATTTTAAGGATCCTATTTTCCCAAACAGTAAACATTGAAAGTTTCTCATATTGTATGCATGGGAAAATTGTAAATTAGCAAGGCGGCCATATTACACTAATGATTTTGATAAAATAACCTAAAAATGGAATCTGGTTATCCAAATTACTGCAGTCTCCAGCACCTAGGTCAAGCAATTTATCTATCTTTACTTCGTTAAACGCACAATTCAGCTCAGTGTGCCACTCTCAGTTTCTTTTTGATTTCCCACAATTTCTCACTAACGAAACAACTCAATTAACTTGAGCAAAGAAGAATAATCAAAATTTCATTGCCAAACACAGAGAGAGACAGAGACTCAGACTGACCTCGGGGCTAGACTTGGATTGCTTCTGAGACATATCGAGCTTGCCCTTCTCAAGAGTAACCGCACCTAACGCACCATACTGTCCCTTCATAACCGGACCAAAACCGCCCGCGACGGTTGGCCCCACAAAGCACCTCTCCAACAAAGCCATGGAGTCTCCATCCACAAAACCAGAAGTAGACGGAGCCGCGCAATTGGCCTTCAACACCAGACCTCTCCGCTCCGACATCCGAAGCTGGATGGGACCCATCAGCTTGGGCTTCGTCGGGAGCTGGGTGTTTATCGGCATGATTTGAGCCGTTTGGAACACTGCGTGCGACATTTTTTTCTCTCTCTTTTTGATTTTTTTTATTTCTGTTTGGATACTGAGAAAATCAAGTGATGATTTTCTCGTGAATTTTCTTGGCTCTCTCTCTGGAGAGAGAGAAGTGAAGAAACAAAGAGGGGGAGCAAGGGGTTGGGGGATTGGGGGTTTTGAGAGGAAGATAGCCGACTAAACGACGACAACCCAATCCGAAAGCGAAGTTCCTTTTTTCTTTTTATTTTCTTTTCGTTTTTTTGGGTTTTTCCTAGACCAGGTGAGTTGACTAGGACTTTTGGATGAGTCGACTCGGCCGGCCCGGTTTGCGTGGGAATTTAGTTGTCTACTTGTCATTGCCACATTGTTCAAGTCGCGCACCAAATCCACTACAAAATGAATTTCACAACCAATAAAAGGTAGGGAAATTAGCGGTTTTGACCCTGGCTCCAGTAAATATTGCTCAAATGACCCCTTTTCTTAAAACTTTGTAAAATGATCTCTATAAATACATCATATCTCACGCCTATCATCTTTTTCTCACTTTTATGTTTCTCCTCTGAAATCAATCTCTCTCTCTCTCTCTCTCTCTCTCTCTCTCTCTCTGGTGTCTCTCAAGATCACTCTCTCCAAGGTGTCTTCCTTAATTGCGCAGATTATTCATCAAGGTTAAGATACGCAATCTCATTTTTCTCTTTCTTTCGAACTCTAATTTCAAATAAGTGTTGTGGTTTAATGTTTGTAAGAAAAGGATTTATATGCCCCTAATTTAAGTTAGGGTTTCAACGAAATCGATTTGTATAGTGTAATTTGGTCATTATTATCGTAATTAATATAAGTTAATTTAATGTTCCAAACCTTGTGAGATTTATGTTTATCCAAAAAAAACTTTACGAGATCTCATTTCAGTCACTCTAGAATTGTTGCCGTTGGTAGGGTTTTGTTTACTTTGAAGAAAAAAATTTCCAAATGCACTTGTTGGAAAATTGCAATCGTCTATGAAGAACTTGTCGATCATCGTTGTCGCCATCATCAATTTGTTATTGTCCTTGTAAAATGACAAACCAACTCTTATAGTTAACAAAAAAATTGGATGGAAGTGTAAAAACTTGACGATATATGCTAAATTGACCATTTAAATTAGTCCGGGGGCTAAATCAGCAAAATATATATATATATTCAGGGTGTGAAGTTCGACAATCGAAATAGTTCATGATACTTTTTGACAATTTACCCTAAACTTGAAAGATAACTCAGGAGTTGTGAGCTGGATATCTTAATACAAAAGAGATTGGTTATAACTCAGGAGTTGTGAGCTGGATATCTTAATACAAAAGAGATTGGTTAAGTTCAACGTTGATTAAGTCTTTTTCTGAGAGAAAAGTTGTGTGTTTTGGGAGCTGCGTTCTGCTAGTATATATAGACCTCTTGGTTGTTGAATCCGCACGCTTGGTGAAAGGATGGTTGAGTTTGCTATCAGTCCTTTCTTTGTTTGTAAAACTGGTTCAGTAGAGACTCATGGTTCAAATCGCATTTAATGCTATTACTCTTTTTGCCGCCTAACTTCTTCCAAGCTTGAGCTTCTATTTGGGTAAACGCGCCCTACCTGGGTAAAGGCATTTTTCAAATGTGGGCAACAGCTTTTAAAAAGTCAAGCTATTAGGCTATTTCGACATGGTTAATGACTATCTATTTATGTATATGTCTTCAACATTTACAGCGCGTTTACGAGGAAATTTAAAAGTACAAATGAATTTATAAATGATGAAAATTAATGTTTTAGAATTTGTAAGTTTCTTTTTTGGTTAACAGATTTAAACACGAAATTTAACGTTTATTTGTAAAATTATTTGTTTTTAATGCTCAATCTCTTTTGAAATTTTAGAAATGATGACTATTTAGAGAGAATCTAAAGTTGGGAATTATGACCTTTAAATTTCATGTTTTTTCCTAAACAGAATTTCTAAATTTCTTTATTTTGTTCTCTAAACATGAGAATTAATTTATATCAATTTAGAAATTCTAATTTTTGTCAAAATCTCATATCTATTTCCCTCGTCCAAATCAATCAATGACTAATTAAACGCTATGACTTTGCATCACATTTGAATCATCCTTTGCTTTGTCAAGATGAGAAGAAGAAGAAGAGAGAGAGAGAGAGAGAGAGAAAGTGATGAAGAAAAGAAAGCAGAAAACCAAACCACAGTTTTCGAAAAAGGAATCTCCAACTGTACCACCCGAAGCCATCCTTTTCTCTCCTTTGATCTCTTCATGCATGAAACCCACGTGTATAAATAAACCTTCCCTCTTCTTATTTCTTTCAAAGACAAACCAAAACCTATTCAAATTGTAACCAATGTCACTGCAGGCTCATCGTCCTCGTGTTATCGTCAACGGAATAAGACGAATGAGAACCTTCCGTTACTTTTGGTGCCAACATTGCCAACGTACCATAAGGATTGCGTCTTCCAACCCATATGCAATTCTATGCCCATTTTGCTCAACTGAGTTCAATCATGAGCTTGATATACTAAGCCCTAGGCTTGTCAATGATCACCTTACACTGTCCCCAGCTGCCCAGTTATTGCAAACCTTGTCGCTCATCCTCGATCCAATGCACCAAAGAGCTCGAGAGCAAACAGAAAACGAAGATCATGGACGTTCTTGGATCACCCTCCAATTTGATAGACCACCTCGCTCATCGCCAAGACAAATTGTTCCCCCTCTGGTTCCTCTAGCAAATAATAGCGAAGATGTGGTAAATGATGTCACTGGGGGCACCTGGACGGTTGAAAATGACTGCCCAGGTCCCCCTCCAGCACCTGCTTCAGCCATTCAAGCTTTGCCCTTGGTGAAAGTCACGGAAGGGCAGATGAGGAACGAGCCCACTTGCCCCGTGTGCAAGGAAGTGTTCGCGGTTGGTGGGGAAGTGAGGGAGATGCCATGCAAGCATCTCTACCATTCTGATTGCATACTCCCATGGCTTCACATACACAATACTTGTCCTGTTTGCCGCTATGAGCTGCAAGAAGAAGGCACTTCTTGTGACGACAATAACAATGAGTTTGAGGATTATAGTGATGAAAATAATCTCGTAGAAAGCATAAAATGGTGGTGGAAGCAATTCCTATGCTTGTGGCCATTTCGCGCATTGGATAATTGGAGGCAACGTTACCTTGATAACCAACAAGGTAATTAACATTCTAACTCCTGCACGTATTTGATATAATGTTTACGAGTTGTAGCTTTTTCTTTGGGAACTTTTGTCGAACAGATCGTCATCTTTTGCAGACAGAACCTGGTGGACCTCTTGGATCTTTCTATAGCCAGCTTAGAGGTAAAAACATATTGCATAAATTTGTGAATATTACTTGCTTTTCAAGCACTCAATGTAAAGAAGATATTAAAGTTCAACAGGTATGAATCTATATGACTAGTTATATTTCTCTCTTTAACCTATAATTTAATGTTAGAAATGTTAACTATTTTGCTTCTTGCAGTTTCTTTTTAGGACAAATTCTGCACTTTGGAGCACTTCCTAATTTAATTTTATGGGATTTCTTTATCAAAGAATTGCAATGGTTCGATACAAATAAAAAAAAATAAAAAATTTGAGGAATTGTGTTGGTTCCGACCTCAAACAGAATTGTACATGAATAAAAGAATGGCATCTCTTGCCTCATTTATAAATTGTTTCTATGTCTATTCTGTTTTTCCTTTATTTTATTTTATTTTATTTTACACTTTTAATCTGAATCTCCTTAAAGCCCAAAAAGAATGGCATTTTATTGACATCACTTTTGTATTTTGGGTTTTGGATATTTTGATTAAAATATTGAGGAAAAAAAAACCATATATATATATATATATGAGATACTATTTAAACTATTTATATATATATACTTTTTTATAACCATGATCATTTTCTTCTATGTCGGTAACTTTCATTGGAGGCAAATGTATTATCTAACTTCTCATTTCTTATTCCCTCTATATATTTTCTTTTATTCTAAACTAATCTAATATACGATAAGAGAATATCGAACTCGAGTTCAAAGGGACAGACACACTGCCTTAATCAATTAACCTAACCTACATTTTCTTTTCCCTCTATATAGTATATATCTTCAGTTAAAAATAAAAACCAAGAATAAAAAACAAAACAAAAATATAATACGAGTCAAAAATAAAAATGTTATCAAATGGTAGATAATGTATTTTGAGAAGTTGTTGTGATAAGAGGGATTTTAATGGGCTACATAAACAGAGCCTTTTGGACCAAAGAGGTAACTGGCTTATTACAAACAGAGCCTCTCTCTGCCTTTGCCCTCTTTTCCATTTTCATGGTTTGATGGTTAGGTAATAGAAATAATGATAAGATCATTTGAGCTTCAGGGGCAGTGGTTCCCATTACCCAAAGTGGGTCCCACTCCAACCCCCATTCATCACATCACCACGGCCGCTTCTCTCCGCCTCGGCCACCATCTCGCGCATCACCAATTCCGTCTTGATTCTCTTTTTCGTTCCTACTTTCAGGTATCATTTCATTCCATTTTCTTCAATTTCTATGGTGCCCTTGAGGATTAAATGTCTTAATTTGATGTAAATGGGTAATATAAAATATGGGTTTTTGTTATTTTTCGCTTATGGGTTTTCCATCTCTTGTTTGTTGTGAAAGCAGAAACTTGCTCATATTAGTTCCCTGCATAGATTGAAGGAAGGAATTAATTTTCTGCCATTGTCGAGTCATGCTTCACCTTGCTTTAATTTCTTTAATGGGGGAGAAACTAGCAATGACTCCACAAATGAAGGGATGTCTAACTCTAAGGTGTCCAGTATAAACTTCTTCAATGGGAGGCAATGGACTAATGTCCTCCTTGCTCTTAATATCTTGTAAGTTCCATTTTATCACCTTTCCAAAACAAAGGATGAAGGATATGTAGTTTATTATGAACATAATCCAATAAGAAATTTGTTTTTTCTTTTGATACTTTCAAACATGTGCCTCATTTTTGACCTTTTTCAAATTGAATCCCAGCAATCCACTATACGACTTATTGTTTGTTAAATCGCGTGAACAGAGTTTACATTGCACAAATCGCAACACAAGATGAGTTACTCCTATGGGGAGCCAAGGTAAGATGGCAAAACAAAATGTGGGTACATATTCTTTTCAGTATTGAAACAGGCACTAAGTGGATTTTTTTTCCCATTGTCTTGATATATCGTAGATAAATAGGCTCATCGACAAAGGGCAATTGTGGAGGCTGGTCACATCTTCCTTTTTACATGCAAATGTTGGGCACCTAATGGTATGCTTTGAATCTTACGGCTTGGCATTCTAATGTCTGCATCTCAATCTGATTTTGTCTGTTTCTGTGTATTTTTTCAGGTTAATTGTTATTCTTTAAATTCAGTTGGTCCTACCATGGAGAAGATCAGTGGTCCTAATAGATATCTTGCGCTCTACTTTGCCTCTGCAATTGCAAGTAACAGCTTTATGATCTATCTACAATAGCCAATAAAAATTGCTTAGCGACTAGTATTCTGATTCAGTGGTTTCGAGAAAATCAGGTTCAGCGATGAGTTATTGGTTCAGTGAGGCACCTGCAGTTGGTGCATCAGGGGCTGTCTTTGGATTAGTAAGACATTTTATTGTTTTTTCTTAGCCGGACTCTTTTTCTGGATTTCCTAGATGCACCATATAACCTGCCAGATAATCTTGGTTTAATTTATTTATGGCAATAGAGTAGAGGAATCCAGTAAAATCAGGTTCATTGTCATGCAGTCACACAAACAAAGTTGATATTCCTGCAATTATTACCTTGTTGTTTATTTTTTCCCCATTTCTTATTCATCTCTCTTCAGAAGATATAATGTTTTCCTTTTCCTGTATTTCACCATTTAATATATAGCTTCATCTTTTACAGTTTTCATGAAATTTGTCAGCTGCAAACTTATTAAATTTGTTTCAAAATAAACCTCTGCAACTTCTGAATATCATTTTACAGGATTTCCTCCTCCAAAAGAGAAACTATAGGTATAAATGAAAAAGAAACATTTTTGTGAGTGATATGCTGCTTTGAAAAAGGAAGATTAGTTCATATCTTTATATATTGAATTTTAAAAATCTGCCTATGTACCTACTCAGTGTTATGGAATGCCAAGTGAATCTTCTTTCAAGCTATTCTGGCATGGTATTGCTCTTTCTCATCTCCTATAATTAATCAAACCGCTGGCTCTGATCTTTGATTTAGGTTGGATCTCTTGCTGTCTTTGTCATGAGGCATAGAGGTCTGGTTGGACGTGGCAAAGAAGATCTACAGCAGATAGCACATGTAATTGCCGTAAATATGGTATGTTCCTTCTCTGGTTACTATGTCTTTAAGTTTTGCCCAACTCAGTCCTTTATCTATCTTAATAACTTAATCAGCTCCCCTTCCAATTTATGTTGGCTGGATAAATGGATAAATAAACATAACTTTTTGTTTTTGTTTTTGTTTTTGCAGGCTATGGGGTTTTTCTTCAAAGGCATTGATAACTGGGGACATGTAAGTAGAACAAGAATGCTTGCTCTCTTTTTCACTCCTAATTAATGCTTTGTTTAGAAATTAGGAGCGTTGAATTTCAATGAACCTCCTTCACTGTGTATCCCTTGATTAGTTTTTGACAATAGACAAAGAAAAGTGGCTAATTAGTGTTTGAGTGTGCGTGTGGATCTCTCTCTTCCCTATCCCCGCTCCCTCCCCACACTGTCACATGCGCACACATGCGCATGTGCACGCGCATACATGCCCATTTGGCTAATTAGGGTTATGAAACATTTGGACCTCATTTTTTTCTCTTTCAACTTTCAGTTGCATTTGAATTCTGAGTCCCATGGTAAAGCACAATCTTTAATTTTCGTGCCAAGGATTGAGTTTCTTGATTACTTCTTTTCTGCTATTTTTAGATTAGCCATAAAACTGTAACAAAATGTGAAGAGACTCTATGAATGGCGTTGTATTGGTGAAATAATCATTTGAGGCAACCTATCTGGATCTGTTAGACGAATTGAAACACACGAGCTTGCATATGGTTCCTTCCATGCCTGCACTAAAATTCCTTCTTGTTTGTGTTATCCTCATCTTTGTTTTGAGTGTGACATTTGAATCTCAGTTTGGAGGCTTGCTCGGTGGAGTTGCCACATCATGGCTTCTAGGTCCTGCATGGAAGTACGAATCTCCCTCCAGTGATGGTCGAAGAATCTTTTCTGACAAGGCTCCTATTTTCTACCTCATCAACGCAAAGAAGAGATCCTAGACATTTTATTCCTATGCAAGCATATTGACTTCCCTGAACTTTTTGTGATCAACAGACTTTGTAGGGTAGCAGAGCCCTAAACCCTAATTTACTTTGGTAGGCTGTATCATCCAAGTGTAATGTTGTTTCTCACTATAAAGAAGAATTAAATTACTTTGACCTCTTTTTTTCAGTTAAGGTGTTGCAAATTTTAAAGTTTACCTCAAATTAGGCAGAGAGCATCCGCGTTCTAAGTCACACAATATCCTTCTGCAAACGAAAACTTTTTGGGTGTGACCATAACGCCGTTGACTTTGGTAACATTTGCTGTTATATTTACTTATGTTAAATAATTTTGTGAACTCAAAAAATATTTTTAATTTCCTTATATATTTTAAAAACAGTTACATTTATTTTAAAATCCTAGAAAATTATTTTAGTATTCCAAAAATGAATTTTGGCCTCCAAACCCTTAATCCGAGCCTCGAAGCAAAAACCATAGCTTTTGAACTTATTCGAACTTGTTCCAAAACCGTTCGCAAGCCTCGAAACCTAATCGTAAACCCATTGTAGGACTCAATTAAGCTTCGATACTCACGTAACTTGACCTAGGGCTTTATGATTAATGTTTCGATCTCAATCTTGGGTTAGTACGACGTAACCGGACCTAGCATAGACTTGTGTCGGCAAATTTAATGTTTCCTCAACAAAATAAATTCGGAAGTTTCTTGGAAAATTTGGAGCCATTATTTCTTTTAAATTTCAACTATTCTGTCTTGCGCAATTGCTCTCTCTCTCTCTCTCTCTCTCTCTCTCTCTCTCTATGATGATCTTGACCACATTTCAACAGTCATTTTTGAGCCAAAACTCACCAATCTCTCTTTCACAACTTCATTTTGGCCATGCCAAAAATTATAGAAGACAAAGAAGAAAAGAGTGGAGACGATTAATCGCGATCATTAGTTATAGGTTTAGGCTCGAGTGGGATTGAATCTCTAAGAGAAATTAAAGATAACCCAATACATGATCTGATCTGTAACTAATAAGAAATCAGAGGGCATCCATTATTAATGTCAATCGACAAGCAGGGGAACCCTTTGAGGGTTCATGAAATGCATATTTACTTGGGGTTAAACATTACAGTCAATTTGATGAGAATTAAATTGCTGGATGTCTCAAAGGAGAATACATTTTCAAGCATCTACCTTTGCTGCCGCAGATGCATAACTTACGCTGCTATCCCTCATAGTTTTGCACTGACTCGACTGCTCATACCAGAGAAAATTGATCTTTATGCTCGTTGAACAGTTCTTCAGCATCTGAATGCATTGAAATATGATTGAAAGGCATGAACTAATGATCAAAACCAATATTCTAGATGCAGTTAACTGAAGAACTGGAGTCGAAGTTATGAGCAATGAAAAAAAAAAACCATTTTGCAGTCGCTGAAAAAATTTATTCTCCCTCACGTTTTTCTTCTCAACCTGATTTGATGTCTTCAATATAGTCGCTAAAACCCTAGCTTGATGCATTTGCAAAGATACCAGACCCGCCAGGAAAAAGGAAATCCAAAAAAAAAAAACGCCATTCAAGTTTTCGAAAAATCGGCCGCCTAGGAGGGCTAGGCGGCTCCTTTTTTTATTATTTATCAATATTATAGCCGAGCGGCTATACTCGTTAAATAATATATTTAAAACGTATAGCCGGACGGCTTTACTCGTTAAATAATATATGTAAAAGGTATAGCCGCCCGGCTGTACTCTTCAAGTAATATATTTAAAAAGTATAGGTCTTCGAACATTCAACCTAGTTTCAGCAATGAATGAACGATAATCCGCAATGTTTGACAGCAGTAGTGGGAAATCACCTCAAAAGCCTCAAGACATGGATTCATACCATTAGCATCTTACCAGCTCTTAATTCATTGATATAGAGAACTGGAAAATAATCACTTAAAACTTGATACGTGAGTACTTAGTACTTACAAATGCAGTTGCCTTCCCCTTGCTGTTTCGATAGCCTTTGGATCTGCAAAATGTAATCAAACCAGTGAACACTACCCAAAGTTTATTCCAAAGAGAGCTTAATCATTTTCACAAGGAAACTCACACTAAATAGTAAACAAGACTGCATCCCTTGGAGCATGAAGAGCTACATGAAGCACTGATCTATTTTCTGTGCTGTTTATCAGAAGGCACCACCCAGAAAAAGAAAAACAGAATGCAAAGGGATCACATGACAATGGTTTCAGAAATAAGCTGGTCTCATGATCTTTACCATAAATCCTATAAAGCTATCAAATATAAGTTTTTGTGATTTCAGACAGTTAAAGGTCAGAAATTTGGGCATCCTAATTTTAAATAGGAGACACCAATTAGCTATTGTTCTACTGGCAGTTCTCTCTACTTTGTTGGAAGAGGTCCCAAATTTTAATCCCTTCCCCCAGATCACAAAATAAATTTTTTTTTTTTTTTTTTTAAGGAAACACTTCTCACTAATTGCAGATAAAAAAGTGTTCAAATTAGCATTTTAATTCCATATTTATCCACATAATACTCGACCAAAGGAAGATAAACTTGAACCGTACATGCTCTCCACCAAACATTCGGTTAATCTTTTCTTTGAGGGATGCAGCCTGCATTGTGGCATAGACAACATTAATTAGAAAACACTATATTCACCCAATCCTTCCCCCACCTCTGCCAATTTCCAAGGTTTCAGGCGTGGCACGTTGCCGTGAGTAGTCCAACAATATCCCGTCAAACTCACTGAGTGTTATGTTTGTTTTAGGTAAACCTGAACTGAATCTCAACCAGTGATTCAGCTTGGGGGAATTGAGATGAGGGACTCGTAGGGGAACCGTTAGGTGCATAAGTAGGAGGAACAGTAGGGTTAGGATGAGAAGTTGGTGAGGAGCTTGGAGGAATTCCAGAACCGCGGTATGGACATGGACGAGGATGTGGAGGTACTTCGGATGGTGCTGGTGGGAGATGATTACTGTCAGGTGATGGTGCTGGAGAGTGAACTGGAGAAGCAGGATATGGAGAAATTGTTGGCTCTGGAGATGGAGCGGGAGAAGGAGTAGGAGGGGTTGCAGTAAGTGTACCCTTAAGATAAGAAGATAAACTGATAACTTTTAACTTTACCAAGGACTGAATTATCAAGCCGGGAAAAAAAAAAAAAAAAACACGCCATTCAAGTTTTCAAAGAATGGGCCGCCTAGGCGGGCTAGGCGGGTTCTTTTTTTTATTTTTTTATTTTTTTTATTTTAATAAATAGTATAGCAGCACGGCTATATTTTTTAAATACGAAGAACATAGTATAGCCGCGCGGCTATACTATTTCTTATAAAAAATTAAAAACTGAGTATAGCCTATTTCTTTAGAAAAACTGAGTTCAAAGAAAAACAGTTCTTGACTTAACTATTTAGGTCAGTTCAGTTGTTCGATCAACCAAACTATGATCAAATTTTCTCAGTGAGCAAACAGAAAATCACAAAATCAAGAAAAAGAGAGACAAAATCAAGGAGACAAATTTTCATGAGGGTAAAAAGAAAAAAAATGAAAGTGAAAAATGAAAATAGAAGAGAGATAGAAAGAAAGACCTGTCGGCGAAGATCGGCAAACCGGAGCTTGGTTTCGATTTTTTTGGTGGTGTTAGGAGTCTTGTTATAGTCGACAAGACTCAGCCGCCGTCTGAGCCCCCTGGGAAGTCTTGGAGGCGAGGAGAACGACGCCATTTCTTCCCCAAAAAAAAGAAATAGTATAGCCGAGCGGCTATACTATTTCTTTTTTTAATAGCAAAACCTGGTATAGCCGTTCGGTTACACTGTTTTAAAAACTGAGTATAGCCGGCCGGCTATACTATTTATTATTAAAAAAAATTTAATATAAACTTTTTAATATATATTATGTTTATTCAATAATATGTGATAATTATATGTATAATATGTAAATTTGTGTGTATCATTGAAACATGAAAATATATACGTACATGTATAATAAGCGTATTGCATGTTTGCCTTTTAAAAAAAGTGAATTTTACCAAGTCTTTAAGACATGTACAGAACACGGATGTATTATTGAAAAATTAAAGGGGAGCAATAAAGACTCGGGTTATGGCCTAATACTATCAGTCCTCTAGATTAATCGGAATGTCATCCTCCAAATTCTCAAGCGAGGGTGTCTCGGGAAAGAATTCTTCCTTTGGATACAACTTCTGGAAAAGCTGTCAAGTGGAAACATTGACACCAAATTTCGTAAGGGTTAACATCAAGGGATATATAATATCAAAAAGTTAAGCTTAATGAAACAACACAAGATGTCAGTAAAGAGAAAATAATACACATATAAAGAATTTAGTATTTTCCCGTTTAATATTTGTATCATATACGTAAGTAAACTTAAGGTTTACCGAGGGTAGTTTCTGGATTTAACCCTGTAATATTTCTGGCAACATCAATAGGATCAACTTTTGCAAGACTGCACAGAGGGTAAAGCAAATTATTAGAATACCCTTAGACCGGAATCATCCATCCTCTGATAAAAATACGCATATAATCCTTTAACCCAACTACCAAGACTAGAACCAAATATTTACACACATAATGCATCTAACATAGTCCCTGAATATGGGCTATGTTTCTTCAACCACCACAACTCCAATCAATACACAGAATATAGATTGCTTTCAAATATAAACACACAGAAAATTTGAAAGCATAAGCACTTAAAAATTGATAGGTAAGTACTTACAAATGCAGTTGCCTTCCCCTTGCTGTTTCGATAGCCCTTGGATCTACAAAATGTAATCAAACCAGTGAACACTACCCAAAGTTTATTCCAAAGAAATCTTAATCATTTTCACAAGGAAACTCACACTAAATAGTAAACAAGACTGCAAAATATATGCATGGAAAGAATCATCTAAACCTGTTTGAAGAGGACCTAAGAAGCTGCCACCGATACCAACAGCAATGACATCCTTCAGGATCACCCTCATTGCTCTCCAAGTGTTCCTGTTGCAGAAAGTAGGATCAGATGAGGCTTCATATATATGCCTGTAATTGAAACATAAATTAAAACCAAATAAATGCATGGTAAAACTAAACTGAATCTCAACCAATGATTCAGCAATTTCTTGGCCGAAGATGAGGGTTTTTCCTCTTCTACAGCAGCTGTATTATCTTGCATCTCTCTGGGAGTTTTTGATTTACTCTTTTTGCCTATCTTATGGATCCAAAAGCTGCATTTCACCCAGATTACATTACTGAATTGACAAAAATGTATTTGCAGAGATGCCTGAACCCGCCAGGAAAAAAGAATCGGCCGCCTAGGCGGGCTAGGCGGGTTTTATTTTATTTCATTTATAAATAGTATAGCCGCGTGGCTGTACTCTTTTAATAATATATTTAAACACTATAGCCGAGCGGCTGCACTCCTTAAATAATATATTCCAAGAGTATAGCCGATCGCCTATACGCTCACCACGGACAAAAAATTGTAGAGCTTCCAGCCTGTGGAATCCGAGGGCACTGTCCCAGCGCTTGAAAAAAGCCATTGGTGTGTGATCTCTAGATAATAGAGGCCTGAACATAATAAGATCTCATCTCCATATAAGAAATCGGAGGGTATCGGTTATTAGTGGCAATCTACAAGCAGGAGGAACCCTATGAGGGTTCGTGAAATGCATATTTACTTGAGTTAAACATTACAGTCAATTTGATGAAAATTAAATTGCTTAATGTCTCAAAGGAAAATACATCTTCAAGCATCTACCTTTGCCTCCGCAGATGCATAACTTACGCTGATGTCCCTCATAGTTTTGCACTGACTCGACTGCTCATATCAGAGAAAATTGATCTTTATGCTCGTTGAACAGTTCTTCAACATCTGAATCCATTGAAATATGATTGAAAGGGATGAAAAAACGATCAAAACCAATATTCTAGATGCAGTTAACTGAAGAGCTGGAGTCAAACTTGAGCAATGAAAAATAACCATTTTGCACTCTAGGTAAACTAAGTTTAATTCTTCAAAAAATGACCCTCACATTTTTCCTCTCAACCTGATTTGATGTCTCCAATATGTCAATATGAAATAGAAATAACAAGGATATCTTTAGAACCTTTGTCCTCATGAACTCAATAAATAGCATCACCGTCAAAATCGAAAAGAAAAAAGCTCATAAATTCAGAATTACCAATGGATAATGAAATATTGTTAATTAAATTTAGTGATAATCTGAATGTTTAATCAATTAAAGGCAAGAGAACAAAGGAAATTTCCATACTGTAAGATTAGTGCTGACTGCTACCATTCCATATGCTTTGCAACTGCATCAAGCCTGAAATTGTTACGCTCAATCATGAGAAAGAGAGAGGAGCAGGCAGATCTTCAAAACTTACATTTTATCTGACAAACTCAATGATTAACTACAAAGACATAATAAACCTTCACTCCATCATACCATCTTGAGGACAAAATTATTCAATTATAAAATTACCAAGCTATTCCAAATATGATCATTCCCGCCCACTCCCAAGCTCATTCACGTTTGTTTAAATTAACCCAAAGATTATTAAGCAAAAATCCTGAACTGAAACAACGTGTTCGTATACTTGAAGAAGTGCTAGCAGTGCACTAACCCGAGAGAAGATGAAATCCATTCCCTAAGGGTTCAAACATTCAACATAGTTTCAGCTGTTGTAAAGCATAAGCAAAAGTAAAAGCATAAGCATAAGCATAAGCAAAAGCATGCCATGTCCTAAAATCCTATGTGCCGTATCAAATACAAAATGCTTCTCTACATGTCTTTAACAGATGAATGCATCCCTCCTTCAAGAATTATGCCACTGAAATAAACTCATGAACACAGACAATCTCATTGTTCCAATCAGGTAGGTCCTAAAATGAAGGAGCTAAAAGAAAGCTAATCCGCAATGTTTGACAGCAGTAGTGGGAAATCACTTCAAAAGCCTCAAGACATGGATTCATACCATTAGCATCTTACCGGCTCTTAATTCATTGATATAGAGAACTGGAAAATAATCACTTAAAAATTGATACGTAAGTACTTACAAATGCAGTTGCCCTCCCCTTGCTGTTTCGATTGCCTCTGGATCTGCAAAATGTAGTCAAACCAGTGAACACTACCCAAAGTTTATTCAAAAGAAAGCGTAATCATTTTCACAAGGAAACTCACCCTAAATAGTAAACAAGACTGCAAAATATATGCATGGAAAGAATCATCTAAACCTGTTTGAAGAGGACCTAAGAAGCTGCCACCGATACCAACAGCTATATTATCTTGCATCTCTCTGGGAGTTTTTGATTTACTCTTTTTGCCCATCTTATGGTACTGAGAATTGACAAAATGTATTTGCAGAGATGCCAGACCCGCCAGGAAAAAAGAAATCTGAAAAAAAAAAACTCCATTCAAGTTTTTGAAAAATCGGCCGCCTAGGCGGTTCTTTTATTTGTTTTTTTTTTTTAAATAGTATAGCCGCGCGGCTATACTAAGTTTCATAATTGCAATAGACCCGCCAGGAAAAAAGAAATCTTTAAAAAAAATGCCATTCTGTTATAAAATAACCTGAGATATGTGGTGGATTTTGAGCTGAACGTAAAGTAGACGAGACACAGTATTTAACGAGGTTCGGCTATGCCTACGTCCTCGGAGAGCAGCAGCAGTAACCTTTTCACTAAATAAAATAATAGAGCTACAATAGTGTTTACTAGGGGTGGGCACGGTTCGGTTTGGACCGGTTTTTGCCTCAAATTAGAACCGATCCGATACTATTCATGCGGTTTGGTTCGGTTCGATTTTAATTAAAAAAATTCAAAAACTGTCCGGTTCGGTTTGAACCGATTTCGGTCCGGTTTCGTTTTTGAACCGGATTATAAAAATTATTTTTTTAAATTATTTTGTAATACAATTCTCAACTGAAATATTATTTTTTTACTTGAAAATTAACAAATTATTCAATTTCATATAATAAATAAATATTAAAGTGAGAAAAGAGAGATATTTTGACATTGAACTTGGATAAATATTAGGTTTTTTTAGTGAAATTAAAAATATAGCATTAAATATAAATATATATTGAAATTATATATTTTTTTAGTTTCACCGGTTCGGTTCGGCCCGGTTCGGTTTTTGAAGACATGGAACCGGATTCGAATCCGGTCCAAATCAGTTCGGTTCGGTTTTTGACTGGTTTTTGACTTTTTGGTCAACTCGATTTTTTTCCGGTTTGGTTCGGTGTGGTTCGGCTCGGATTTCCGGTTTGCCGGTTTGAGTGCCCACCCCTAGTGTTTACAATATGTGTGGCTCACTGAATTTTCTCTCTGCTTACTTACCCTCTTCTTTCCTCTTCTCCTTTCCTTTTCTTCTTCTCTCTCTTCCTTTCCTTTTCCTCTTCTCTTTCTTCCGTTGCACACCTCTTTCTCTCTTCTTCCTTCTCTATTTATAGGCAGCTGTAAATGACACCCGTGATTCTACAATACACATCCGTGAGTGTGCAGCCTCCAAAGTCTTTGCTTAATTTCTTTGTGGGCCCCATAAATGTGGGCTCCACGTGTTTCTTCTTTACAACACTCCCCCTTGGAGACCACATGTCCCTAGATTGGTTGCCTCATTAAAACCTTGCTTGAAAAAACCCAGTGGGAAAATCTATGCGAAGGAAAAAGAGTACAACGTGCATATGTCCTATGTTAGAGGACTTTTGAATGCTCCCCCTGATTTTGCATGCTCCAACTTGATTGCTTGCAGAGTTGTCGTAATCCGATGCCATGCACTAACTTTTGGAATGTACATTTCGGCAATGATTTAGTGAAGAGATCTGCCAGGTTATCACTTGAGCGGATTTGTCCGACTTTGATTTCTTGACTCTTCTGGAGCTCATGTGTATAGAAAAACTTTGGTGATATGTGTTTGGTCCTGTCACCTTTGATATATCCTCCTGTGATCTGAGCAATACAAGCTGCATTGTCCTCATTCAGAATTGTTGGAGTGTTTGTTGTTGAGGGTAGGGCACATGTGCTTCGGATGTGATGGATTACCGACCTTAACCAAACGCATTCACGACTGGCTTCATGGAGGGCAAGTATTTCTGAGTGATTGGAAGATGTGGCCACTAATGTTTGTTTTGTTGACCTCCATGAGATCGCAGTTCCTCCACATGTAAATACATATCCAGTCTGTGATCGTCCTTGATGTGGATCAGAGAGATATCCTGCATCAGCATAACCAATAATACTCTGGGCGTTGGTCGATTCACTGGAATAGAATAACCCCATGTCTGTTGTCCCACGAAGGTATCGTAGAACATGTTTGATGCCGGTCCAATGTCGCCTTGTTGGAGCAGAACTGTACCTTGCTAACAGATTTACTGAAAATGATATGTCTGGTCTGGTACATTGTGCTAGGTACAATAAAGCACCTATTGCACTAAGATATGGTACTTCTGGACCAAGGACCATTTCATCATCCCCTTTTGGACGATATGGGTCTTTCTTAGTGTCAAGCGATCGAACGACCATTGGAGTGCTAAGTGGATGGGCTTTATCCATGCCAAACCGTTTCAATACTTTCTCAGTATAAGTTGATTGATGCACCAAAATTCCATTAGCATTGTGCTCAATCTGCAAGCCAAGACAATATTTTGTCTTTCCAAGGTCCTTCATCTCAAACTCACGTTTGAGATAATTAACAGTCTTTTGAAGCTCTTCAGAAGTTCCAATTAGATTCATATCATCGACATATACTGCCACTATCGCAAATCCAGACTCTGATTTCTTAATAAACACACATGGGCAAATAG